>NW_025227215.1:5076-12275 GCF_018294505.1 Triticum aestivum | reverse complement strand
GCGTGGGGGCAGGGCAGGGGCGCGGCGGCGTCGGGGCAGGCAGGGCGTGGCAACGGCGTCGACATCGAGGTCTGGCAGCCTGGCGGCGTCGAGGTGTTGGTCGGTGTCGAGGCGTTCGGCGGCAGAGAGGCAGATCGAAGAACTGAATGAAAAAATTGACAAGTGCTGCTTATATACCAAGAGCATTGGTCCCGGTTCGTGGCACAAACCGGGACCAATGCCCCCTTTAGTCCCGGTTGTTGCCACCAACCGGGACCAAAGGCCTCTTTTCAGCAGCTCAAAGGGCGGGAAGCGATGGCCATTGGTCCCGGTTAGTGGCACCAACCGGGACCAAAGGCCTTGCACAGCGGGGTGGTGGTGGGAGTTTAGTCCCACCTCGCTAGTTGAGAGGGGCGCGCAGTGGTTTATAAGCCCCACTGCCGCACCCCTCTTGAGCTCCTCTCCGTTCCAGACTTACGAGCCTAATTGTAACTGCTACGCCTGATGGGCCTGCTCGGCCTTCTAGAGGCCTGAATCCTGGCCCATGGATGGGTTTCTAGTCGTATTCAGGCCGTGGTGGTCCAGTAGGTGGCAATCTTTTTATTTTTCCCAGTTTTTTGTTTTCTTTTTTGCTTTATTTTTTTGTTTTGTTTCTACTTACAACAAATACTTATTTATTTTATTTTATTTTGTTTCTAGTTACTTATTTATTTTATTTTATGATAATTCCTTTTGCTATTAAAGATTTAACAAAAAAGTTCTTTATGAAAATTCTTTTTTGCTTTTAATGATTTTGAACAGAAAATACTTTGATAATTTTAGTTGCATCAATTTTATATAATTTAAGTTTCATAAATTTTAGAGGTTGCTTATAATGTTTTGAACAGAAAATATATGATAATTTTAGTTTCAAAAATTTTATTTATGTTATTAAATTATATTTTGTTTCTACTTATATTTTTTATTAAAGCTTATATTATTTTGTTTCAAATTACTTATTTATTTTATTTTATGATAATTCTTTTTGCTGAAAGACCCTGAAATTCGTATATATTTTGCATTTACTGATTATTTGGAGCTATAAGACCCTGAAATTGAAAAGCACTACAAATGATCTCTGAAAAGGTTGAAAGTTGGCATGGTATCATCATTTCAGCATGTGCAAGAAAGTAGAGAGGCTTACGACAAAAACTGGATGCACTTCGTGTACAAAACGGACAATCTCTTTCGAAGTATGAGGGTTTCATAGGGAAACTCGTCTGTTACAAAGAGATTTCATTTTTTTGAACTTATTTGAACTCCATACTTTTTCTGCGTTCAAAACGTACCACTCAAAGCCACATCATCAATTTCAACCCTTTCTAACTTCATTTGTTATTTTTCATGCATTTACTGATTATTTTGAGCTATAAGACCTTGAAATTGAAAAGCACTACAAATGAACTCTGAAAAGGTGGAAAGTTGGCATGGTATCACCATTTCACCAACATAGCATGTGCAAGAAAGTAGAGAGGCTTACGGCAAAAACTGGATGCACTTCGTGTATAAAATGCACCATTCAAAGCCACATCATCAATTTAGTACATATATCTCTGATGAATAGATAAGTTTCCAAATCAATAGAAGTTCATCATCACATTAAAAACAAAGTACATACATAGTTCTCATTGAACAACATATAGCTCTCCAGAGCATCTAGTTAAACCATACATTGAAACTATGTAAAACCTTTCAATGAAACAAGAAATGCGATCATAATCACAACCAAGGTAAAAATTGATCCAACGGCATAATGATACCAAGCCTCAGTATGAATGGCATATTTTATAATCTTTCTAATGTTCAACCGCATTGCATCCATCTTGATCTTGTGATCATCGACGGCATCCGCAACATGCAACTCCAATATCATCTTCTCCTCCTCAATTTTTTTTATTTTTTCCTTCAAGTAATTGTTTTCTTCTTCTGCTAAATTTAACCTCTCGACAATAGGGCCGATTGGAATTTCTGGTTCAACTACCTCCTACGTAAATAAAATCTATGTCAACTTGATGGGCATAATTGTCATAAATAATAAATGAACCAAATAGTTATAAAAGATAATTTATATATACCACATCTGAATCATAGCCATGACAAGGGCCGACGGGGGCGGATGCCAAAACCATCGTACTTTATAATAACAAGCAATAATGAAAATAAGAAAATTAGACAAGTATCTATCTAAAGTAAAAAAAAATTCTTTCATAAGAAGATAAGAGGCTCACCACGGCTGTGCAGGTGATGAGATCGGCGCGGGTGATCGACGGCGGTGAGACGGGGACAGGACATGACAAGCCGCTAAACCTAGACAAATCTCGGGGAAAATGGAGCTTGGAGGCCGAGCTTCGAGAGGAGAAAGCTTAACTAGCATGGCTTGGGCATTTCATCGAACACCTCGTGTGCATAGGAGGTGAGCTAGAGCACCCAAATGCCCTCTCCTCGCCGGCCAGAAAAAACAGAGCACTGTGGAGTGCTCTGCTGCGGTGACGGGGTATATATAGGCAACTCATTTATCCCGGTTCGTGGCTGGAACCGGGACTAAAGCCCAGCCTTTTGTCCCAGTTCGAGCCAAGAACCAGGACCAATGTTTATGGGCCAAGAGCGAGGCCCATTGGTCCCGGTTCGTGCCTGGAACCAGGACAAATGGTTCCATACGAACTGGGACCAATGCCCACGAAGCCCTGGCCGCCCCCCCGGGCTCACGAACCGAGACGAATGCATCCATTGGTCCCGGTTCGTGGAAGAACCGGGACTAATGGGCTGGCCAAGCCCGAACAAAAGCCCCCTTTTCTACTAGTGGGCCCATGGTAGATAGAAAACTTAGGTTGCCTGTTGATCCATAACATAGACATCGGGAACATCCAAATGGGTGCTTTGATTGATTTCCACTAGCCCTATATGTTCATGAGTCCTTCTAGTCTCCTTTGGCAGGAACCAATAACATTTGAAGACTACGGCGTTTGGAGGGTTTGCACCATAGAATTGAAGTTCATAAATTGCTTCAACTCTTCCATAATACTCGGTATCTCCTTCGCCAATAGCAGAGACACAACAATTTGTAGACTTTTGGTCGGACATAGATAGTTCTTTGGCATAGGTATGAAAGCGATACCCGTTGATGTCGTATTTTTCAAATGAACAGACCTTATAGTCAAAACCATTAGCGACTTGTCTCAATTCGGCGTCCATAAGCTCTGAATTAGCCTACAAGTTTAATACGAAAGGGATTTTTGCATTAACCACAAATTAGACGAAGAAAAGAAATTGTCTAATGGAAATTACCGTTTGTTTGAACTAAGAGATGAAACCAGGATAGCCGCCTCCATGCTTCGTGTACAAAACAGTCAATCTCTTTCGAAGTATCAGGGTTTCATACAGAAACTCATCTGTTACAAAGGGATTTCATTTTTTTGAACTTATTTGAACTCCATACTTTTTCCGTGTTCAAATGCACCATTCAAAGCCACATCATCAATTTTCAACCCTTTCTCACTTCATGTATTATTTTTCATGCATTTACTGATTATTTTGAGCTATAAGACCCTGAAATTGAAAAGCACTACAAATGAACTCTGAAAAGGTTGAACGTTGGCATGGTATCATCATTTCACCCACATAGCATGTGCAAGAAATTAGAGAGGCTTACGGCAAAAAATGGATGCACTTCGTGTACAAAACAGACAATCTCTTTTGAAGTATCAGGGTTTCATACGGAAACTCGTCTCTTACAAAGGGATTCCATTTTTTTTCAACTTATTTAAACTCCATACTTTTTCTGTGTTCAAAATGCACCATTCAAAGCCACATCATCAATTTTCAACCCTTTCTTACTTCATTTGTTATTTTTCATGCATTTACTGATTATTTTGAGCTATAAGACCCTGAAATTGAAAAGCACTACAAATGAACTCTGAAAAGGTAGAAAGTTAGCATGGTATCATCATTTCACCCATATAGCATGTGCAAGAAAGTAGAGAGGCTTACGGCAAAAACTGGATGCACTTCATGTACAAAACGGACAATCTCTTTCGAAGTATTACGGTTTCATACAGAAACTCGTCTCTTACAAAGGGATTTCATTTTTTTGAACTTATTTGAACTCCATACTTTTTCTGTGTTCAAAATGCACCATTTAAAGCCACATCATCAATTTTCAACCTTTTCTTACTTCATTTGTTATTTTTCATGCATTTACTGATTATTTTGAGCTATAAGACCCTGAAATTGAAAAGCACTACAAATGAACTCTGAAAAGGTTGAAAGTTGGCATGGTATCATCATTTCACCCACATAGCATGTGCAAGAAAGTAGAGAGGCTTACTGCTACCTCTTGAGCACTGCGTTGGATTTCCTTGAAGAGGAAAGGATGATGCAGCAAAGTAGTGTAAGTATTTCCCTTAGTTTTTGAGAACCAAGGTATCAATCCAGTAGGAGGCTACGCGCGAGTCCCTCATACCTGCACAAAACAAATAACTCCTCGCAACCAACGCGATAAGGGGTTGTCAATCCCTTCATGGTCACTTACGAGAGTGAGATCTGATAGATATGATACGATAATATTTTTGGTATTTTTGTGATAAAGATGCAAAGTAAAAAGAAAATGAAATAACTAAGTATTGGAAGATTAATATGATGAAGTTAGACCCGGGGGCCATAGGTTTCACTAGTGGCTTCTCTCAAGAGCATAAGTATTTTACGGTGGGTGGACGAATTACTGTTGAGCAATTGACAGAATTGAGCATAGTTATGAGAATATCTAGGTATGATCATGTATATAGGCATCACGTCCGAGACAAGTAGACTGACTCCTGCCTGCATCTACTACTATTACTCCACCCATCGACCGATAACCAGCATGCATCTAGAGTATTAAGTTCATGAAAACAGAGTAACGCCTTAGGCAAGATGACATGATATAGAGGGATAAATTCATGCAATATGATAAAAACCCCATCTTGTTATCCTCGATGGCAACAATACAATATGTGCCTTGCTGCCCCTGCTGTCACTAGAAAAGGACACCGCAAGATTGAACCCAAAGCTAATCACTTCTCCCATTGCAAGAAAGATCAATCTAGTAGGCCAAACCAAACTGAGAATTCGAAGAGACTTGCAAAGATAACCAATCATACATAAAAGAATTTAGAGAAGATTCAAATGTTGTTCATAGATAATCTTGATCATAAACCCACAATTCATTAGTCTCAACAAACACACCGCAAAAAGAAGATTACATCGAATAGATCTCCACAAGAGAGGGGGAGAACATTGTATTGAGATCCAAAAAGAGAGAAGAAGCCATCTAGCTAATAACAATGGACCCGAAGGTCTGAGGTAAACTACTCACACTTCATCGGAGAGGCTATGGTGTTGATGTAGAAGCCCTCCGTGATGGATGCCCCCTCCGGCGTTGCTCCGGAACAGGCCCCAAGATGGGATCTCATGGATACAGAAGGTTGCAGCAGTGGAATTAGGTTTTTTGGCTCCCTTTTTGATCGTTTGGGGGTACGTAGGTATATATATGAGGAAGAAGTACGTTGATGGAGCAATATGGGGCCCACGAGGGTGGAGGGCGCGCCTAGGGGGGGGGGTAGGCGCGCCCCCGAACTTGTGGCTTCCTCCTTTATTTATTGACGTAGGGTCCAAGTCTCCTGGATCATGTTCATTCCGAAAATCACGTTCCCGAAGGTTTCATTCCGTTTGGTCTCCGTTTGATATTCCTTTTCTGTGAAACTCTGAAATAGGCAAAAAACAGCAATTCCGGGCTGGGCCTCCGGTTAATAGGTTAATCCCAAAAATAATGTAAAAGTGGATAATAAAGCCCAATAATGTCCAAAACAGTATATAATATAGCATGGAGCAATAAAAAATTATAGATACGTTGGAGACGTATCAAGCATCCCCAAGCTTAATTCCTGCTCGTCCTCGAGTAGGTAAATGATAAAAAAGATAATTTTGATGCGGAGTGCTACTTGGCATAATTTTAATGTAATTTTCTTAATTGTGGTATGAATATTCAGATCTGAAATATTCAAGATAAAAGTTCATATTGACATGAAAATAATAATATTTCAAGCATACTAACTAAGCAATTATGTCTTCTCAAAATAACATGGCCAAAGAAAGTTCATCCGTACAAAATCATATAGTTTAGTCATGCTCCATTTTCGTCACACAAGAATGCTCTCATCATGCACAACCGTGATGACGAGCCAAGCAATTGTTTCATACTTTAGTAATATCAAACCTATAAACTTTCACGCAATATATGATCGCGAGCCATGGACATAGCACTATGGGTGGAACAGAATATGATGATGGGGGTTATGTGGAGAAGACAAAAAAGGAGAAAGTCTGACATCAACGAGGCTAATCAATGGGCTATGGAGATGCCCATCGATTGATGTTAATGCAAGGAGTAGGGATTGCCATGCAACGAATGCACTAGAGCTATAAATGTATGAAAGCTCAACAAAAGAAACTAAGTGGGTGTGCATCCAACTTGCTTGCTCACGAAGACCTAGGGCACTTGAGAAGACCCATTGTTGGAATATACAAGCCAAGTTCTATAATGAAAAATTCCCACTAGTATATGAAAGTGACAAAACAAAAGACTCTCTATCATGAATATTATGGTGCTACTTTGAAGCACAAGTGTGGCAAAGGATAGTAGCATTGTCCCTTCTCTCTTTCTCTCTCTCTCTCTCTCTTTGGGCCTTCTCTTCTTTTTATGGCCTTTATCTTCCTTTTTTTAATTCCTCACTTGGGATAATGCTCTAGAAAATGATGATCATCACACTTCTATTTATTTACAACTCAATGATTACAACTCGATGATAGAACAAAAGATGACTCTATATGAATGCCTCCGGCGGTGTACCGGGATATGCAATGAACCAAGAGTGACATGTATGAAAGAATTATGAACGGTGGCTTTGCCACAAATACTATGTCAACTACATGATCGTGCTAAGTGATGTCTACTACACAACCTTCTTCTTGTAGATGTTGTTGGGCCTCCAAGTGCAGAGGTTTGTAGGACAGTAGCAAATTTCCCTCAAGTGGATGACCTAAGGTTTATCAATCCGTAGGAGGCATAGGATGAAGATGGTCTCTCTCAAGCAACCCTGCAACCAAATAACAGAGAGTCTCTTGTGTCCCCAACACACCCAATACAA
>NW_025227215.1:2539-5066 GCF_018294505.1 Triticum aestivum | reverse complement strand
GGTAAATTGTATCGGTGCACTAGTTCGGCGAAGAGATGGTGATACAAGTGGTATATGGATAGTAGATAAAGGTATCTATAATCTGAAATTATAAAAACAGCAAGGTAACAAGTGATAAAAGTGAGCGTAAACGGTATTGCAATGCTATGAAACAAGGCCTAGGGTTCATACTTTCGCTAGTGTAAGTTCCCTCAACAATACTAACATAATTGGATCATAAAACTATCCCTCAACATGCAACAAAGAGTCACTCCAAAGTCACTAATAGCGGAGAATGAACGAAGCGATTATGGTAGGGTACGAAACCACCTCAAAGTTATTCTTTCCAATCAATCCGTCGGGCTATTCCTATAAGTGTCACAAACAGCCCTAGAGTTCATACTAGAATAACACCTTAAGACACAAATCAACCAAAACCCTAATGTCACCTAGATACTCCAATGTCACCTCAAGTATCCGTGGGTATGATTATACGATATGCATCACACAATCTCAGATTCATCTATTCAACCAACACAAAGGACCTCAAAGAGTGCCCCAAAGTTCTACCGGAGAATCACGACGAAAACGTGTGCCAACCCCTATGCATAGGTTCATGGGCGGAACCCGCAAGTTGATTACCAAAACATACATCAAGTGAATCACGTGATATCCCATTGTCACCACAGATATCCACGGCAAGACATACATCAAGTGTTCTCAAATCTTTAAAGACTCAATCCGATAAGATTACTTCAAAGGGGAAACTCAATTCATTACAAGAGAGAAGAGGGGGAGGAGAAACATAGGATCCAACAATAATAGCAAAGCTCGCGATACATCAAGATCATGTCACCTCAAGAACACGAGAGAGAGAGAGAGAGAGATCAAACACATAGCTACTGGTACATACCCTCAGCCCCGAGGGAGAACTACTCCCTCCTTGTCATGGAGAGCACCGGGATGATGAAGATGGCCACCGGAGATGGATTGCCCCCTCCGGTAGGGTGCCGGAATATGTATAGATTGGTTTTCGGTGGCTACGGAGGCTTCTGGCGGCGGAACTCCCGATCGATTGTTCTCCATGGAAGTTTTACGATACGTAGGTATATATGGGTACAAGGGGTACGTCGGTGGACCGAAGGGGGGGCCACGAGGCAGGGGGCGCGCTCTAGGGGGGTGGGCGCGCCCCCTACCCTCGTGAGCTCCTCCTTCATCTTCTGACGTAGGGTCCAAGTATATCCGGTAGGTTTCCTTCCAAAAATAACTTCTCCAGTTGATTTCCTTTCGTTTCGACTCCGTTTGATATTCCTTTTCCTTGAAACACTGAAATAGGCATAAAACAACAAATCTGGGCTCGGCCTCCGGTTAATAGGTTAGTCCCAAAAATAATATAAAAGTGGAAAATAAAGCCCAATATTGCCTAAAACAGTAGATAATATAGCATGGCGCAATAAAAAATTATAGATACGTTGGAGACGTATCAAGCATCCCCAAGCTTAATTCATGCTCGTCCTCGAGTAGGTAAATGATAAAAAGAGAATTTTTTATGCGGAGTGCTACTTGGCATAATTCAATGTGATTCTTCTTAATTGTGGCATGAATATTCAGATCCACAAGATTCAAGACAAAAGTTCATATTGACATAAAAATGATAATACTTCAAGCATACTAATAAATCAATTATGTCTTCTCAAAATATCATGGCCAAAGAAAGCTATCCCTACAAAATCATATAGTCTGGCTATGCTCTATCTTCACCACACAAAGTATTTAAATCATGCACAACCCCGATGACAAGCCAAGCAATTGTTTCATACTTTTGATGTTCTGAAACTTTTTAAATCTTCACGCAATATATGAGCGTGAGCCATGGACATAACACTATAGGTGGAATAGAATGGTGGTTGTGGAGAAGACAAAAAGGGAGAAGATAGTCTCACATCAACTAGGCGTATCAACGGGCTATGGAGATGCCCATCAATAGATATCAATGTGAGTGAGTAGGGATTGCCATGCAACGGATGCACTAGAGCTATAAATGTATGAAAGCTCAACAAAAGAAACTAGTGGGTGTGCATCCAACTCGCTTGCTCACGAAGACCTAGGGCATTTTGAGGAAGCCCATCATTGGAATATACAAGCCAAGTTCTATAATGAAAGATTCCCACTAGTATATGAAAGTGACAACATAGGAGAATCTCTATCATGAAGATCATGGTGCTACTTTGAAGCACAAGTGTGGTAAAAGGATAGTAGCATTGTCCCTTCTCTCTTTTTCTCTCATTTTTTGGGCCTTCTCTTTTTTATGGCCTCTTTTCTCTTTTTTTATTTGGGCTTCTTTGTCCTATTTTATTTATTTATTTTCGTCCGGAGTCTCATCCCGACTTGTGGGGGAATCATAGTCTCCATCATCCTTTCCTCACTGGGACAATGCTCTAATAATGATGATCATCACACTTTTATTTACTTACAACTCAAGAATTACAACTCGATACTTAGAACAAGATATGACTCTATATGAATGCCTCCGGCGGTGTACCGGGAT
>NW_025227215.1:0-2529 GCF_018294505.1 Triticum aestivum | reverse complement strand
GGTAAATTGTATCGGTGCACTAGTTCGGCGAAGAGATGGTGATACAAGTGGTATATGGATAGTAGATAAAGGTATCTATAATCTGAAATTATAAAAACAGCAAGGTAACAAGTGATAAAAGTGAGCGTAAACGGTATTGCAATGCTATGAAACAAGGCCTAGGGTTCATACTTTCGCTAGTGTAAGTTCCCTCAACAATACTAACATAATTGGATCATAAAACTATCCCTCAACATGCAACAAAGAGTCACTCCAAAGTCACTAATAGCGGAGAATGAACGAAGCGATTATGGTAGGGTACGAAACCACCTCAAAGTTATTCTTTCCAATCAATCCGTCGGGCTATTCCTATAAGTGTCACAAACAGCCCTAGAGTTCATACTAGAATAACACCTTAAGACACAAATCAACCAAAACCCTAATGTCACCTAGATACTCCAATGTCACCTCAAGTATCCGTGGGTATGATTATACGATATGCATCACACAATCTCAGATTCATCTATTCAACCAACACAAAGGACCTCAAAGAGTGCCCCAAAGTTCTACCGGAGAATCACGACGAAAACGTGTGCCAACCCCTATGCATAGGTTCATGGGCGGAACCCGCAAGTTGATTACCAAAACATACATCAAGTGAATCACGTGATATCCCATTGTCACCACAGATATCCACGGCAAGACATACATCAAGTGTTCTCAAATCTTTAAAGACTCAATCCGATAAGATTACTTCAAAGGGGAAACTCAATTCATTACAAGAGAGAAGAGGGGGAGGAGAAACATAGGATCCAACAATAATAGCAAAGCTCGCGATACATCAAGATCATGTCACCTCAAGAACACGAGAGAGAGAGAGAGAGAGAGATCAAACACATAGCTACTGGTACATACCCTCAGCCCCGAGGGAGAACTACTCCCTCCTTGTCATGGAGAGCACCGGGATGATGAAGATGGCCACCGGAGATGGATTGCCCCCTCCGGTAGGGTGCCGGAATATGTATAGATTGGTTTTCGGTGGCTACGGAGGCTTCTGGCGGCGGAACTCCCGATCGATTGTGCTCCATGGAAGTTTTACGATACGTAGGTATATATGGGTACAAGGGGTACGTCGGTGGACCGAAGGGGGGGCCACGAGGCAGGGGGCGCGCTCTAGGGGGGTGGGCGCGCCCCCTACCCTCGTGAGCTCCTCCTTCATCTTCTGACGTAGGGTCCAAGTATATCCGGTAGGTTTCCTTCCAAAAATAACTTCTCCAGTTGATTTCCTTTCGTTTCGACTCCGTTTGATATTCCTTTTCCTTGAAACACTGAAATAGGCATAAAACAACAAATCTGGGCTCGGCCTCCGGTTAATAGGTTAGTCCCAAAAATAATATAAAAGTGGAAAATAAAGCCCAATATTGCCTAAAACAGTAGATAATATAGCATGGCGCAATAAAAAATTATAGATACGTTGGAGACGTATCAAGCATCCCCAAGCTTAATTCATGCTCGTCCTCGAGTAGGTAAATGATAAAAAGAGAATTTTTTATGCGGAGTGCTACTTGGCATAATTCAATGTGATTCTTCTTAATTGTGGCATGAATATTCAGATCCACAAGATTCAAGACAAAAGTTCATATTGACATAAAAATGATAATACTTCAAGCATACTAATAAATCAATTATGTCTTCTCAAAATATCATGGCCAAAGAAAGCTATCCCTACAAAATCATATAGTCTGGCTATGCTCTATCTTCACCACACAAAGTATTTAAATCATGCACAACCCCGATGACAAGCCAAGCAATTGTTTCATACTTTTGATGTTCTGAAACTTTTTAAATCTTCACGCAATATATGAGCGTGAGCCATGGACATAACACTATAGGTGGAATAGAATGGTGGTTGTGGAGAAGACAAAAAGGGAGAAGATAGTCTCACATCAACTAGGCGTATCAACGGGCTATGGAGATGCCCATCAATAGATATCAATGTGAGTGAGTAGGGATTGCCATGCAACGGATGCACTAGAGCTATAAATGTATGAAAGCTCAACAAAAGAAACTAGTGGGTGTGCATCCAACTCGCTTGCTCACGAAGACCTAGGGCATTTTGAGGAAGCCCATCATTGGAATATACAAGCCAAGTTCTATAATGAAAGATTCCCACTAGTATATGAAAGTGACAACATAGGAGAATCTCTATCATGAAGATCATGGTGCTACTTTGAAGCACAAGTGTGGTAAAAGGATAGTAGCATTGTCCCTTCTCTCTTTTTCTCTCATTTTTTGGGCCTTCTCTTTTTTATGGCCTCTTTTCTCTTTTTTTATTTGGGCTTCTTTGTCCTATTTTATTTATTTATTTTCGTCCGGAGTCTCATCCCGACTTGTGGGGGAATCATAGTCTCCATCATCCTTTCCTCACTGGGACAATGCTCTAATAATGATGATCATCACACTTTTATTTACTTACAACTCAAGAATTACAACTCGATACTTAGAACAAGATATGACTCTATATGAATGCCTCCGGCGGTGTACCGGGAT
>NW_025227214.1:9450-14523 GCF_018294505.1 Triticum aestivum | reverse complement strand
TCGGGTCCGGACTATTGTTACCGGTGTCCCCTTCCCATACCACGGATGGCTTAAACAACCTTTCCAAAAAGATGTTGGGGGGATCGCATCGCGTTTTGCGCCGATGCGGGTGAGGATATCCGCCGCCTGATTGTTTTCCTGAACCACATGGTGAAATTCGAGCCCCTCGAACCGAGCTGACATCTTTAGGACGGCGTTGCGATAGGCCGCCATCTTCGGATCCTTGGCATCGAAGTCTCCATTTATTTGGGATATTGCGAGGTTCGAATCCCCACGCACCTCCAGGCGTTGAATGCCCATGGAAACTGCCATCCGGAGACCATGTAACAGGGCTTCCTATTCGGCTGCGTTGTTGGAGTATGTATATAGTATCTGTAGTATGTATTGAACTGTATCTCCGGTTGGGGACATCAGGACGATGCCAGCCCCCAGACCAGCCAGCATTTTGGAGCTGTCGAAGTGCATGATCCAATTGGAGTATGCGCCGTACTCTTTAGGTAGTTCGGCTTCCGTCCATTCGGCGACAAAGTCGGCCAATACTTGCGATTTAGTGGCTCGCCGGGGTTTGTATGTTATGTCGAACGGGAGGAGCTCAATGGTCCATTTGGCAATCCGGCCCGTGGCATCGCGGTTGTTTATAATATCATTAAGTGTCACTTCCGAGGCTACTGTAATCTTTCACTCTTGAAAGTAGTGTCGCAGCTTCCGGGATGCCATGAATATCGCATAGGCTATCTTTTGATAATGTGGGTACCGTGACTTGCATGGAGTGAGAACAGTGGATACATAATATACCGGCTTTTGAAGGGGGAATTTATGTCCGTCCGCTTCTCGTTTGACGACGAGCACTGCGCTTACAACCTGATGAGTTGCCGCAATGTACAACAACATTGGTTCGCCGATGTTTGGCGCGGCCAGGAATGGGTTGGTTGCCAGTGTGGCTTTTATTTCTTCCAATCCGGCTGTGGCAGCGTCCGTCCACTCGAAGTGTTCGGTGCTCCAAGGAGGCGATAAAGGGGTAATGCCTTTTCTCCTAAGCGGGAGATAAAGCGGCTTAGAGCCGCCACACATCCAGTTAATTTCTGGATTTGTTTGTGGTCTGTTGGGGTAGCCAACTGTGACAAAGCTCGGATTTTGGCTGGATTAGCTTCAATTCCTCTACTGGAGACAATGAAGCCCAGGAGCTTTCCGGCTGGTACGCCGAAAACGCATTTTTCCGGATTGAGCTTGATGTCGTATTGTCGGAGGTTGTCGAATGTGAGCCTCAAGTCGTATATTAGAGAGTCGACGTGCTTGGTTTTGATGACCACATCATCTACGTATGCCTCTACTGTTTTGCTGATCTGTTTCTCCAGACATGTCTGAATCGTGCGTTGATATGTTGCGCCGGCGTTTTTTAGCCCGAAAGGCATTGTGTTGAAACAGAAGGGGCCGGATGGTGTGATAAATGCCGTTGCGGCTTGGTCGGACTCTGCCATCTTGATTTGGTGGTAGCCGGAGTATGCGTCGAGGAAACACAATGACTTGTGTCCTGCGGTTGCATCGATAATTTGATCAATGCGGGGGAGGGGAAGGGATCCTTTGGGCAGGCCTTGTTGAGGTCCTTAAAATCGACACACAGGCGCCAGGATTTGTCCTTCTTTGGTACCATCACCAGGTCTGCTAGCCAGTCTGAGTGTTCTATTTCTCTAATGAATCTGGCCTCTAATAACTTGGCTAGTCCTTCTCCCATAGCTTGTCTCTTAGGTTTAGAGAAACGCCGAAGAGTCTGCTTGACCGGCTTGAATCCCTTTAGAATATTGAGGCTGGGCTCGGCTAGCCTGTGTGGGATTCCTGGCATGTCTGAGGGGTGCCAGGCGAGTATGTCCCAATTCTCGCACAGGAACTCTCGTAGTGCGGCGTCCACAGCGGGGTTTAACTATGCCCCGATGGAGGCTATTTTTGTAGGGTCCGTTGGGTGGACTTGGAATTTGACTATTTCATCCGCTGGTTTAAAAGAGGTGGACTTGGATCTCTTTTCAAGTATCACGTCGTCCCTGTCCACTTTGGAGCGTAGCGCAGTTAATTCCTCGACCGAAAGGGCTTCGGATAATGCCTCGAGGGCCAATGCGGCTGTTTTGTTTTTGGCGCAGAGTGCTGTGTCCGGATCACTAGCGAGAGTGATGATTCCGTTGGGCCCTGGTGTTTTGAGCTTCATGTACCCATAATGGGGTATGGCTTGGAAGATCGTGAACGCCTCCCGCCCTAAAAGGGTGTGGTATCCACTACTGAACGGGGCCACTTGGAATGTAATTTCTTCGGACCTATAGTTCTCCGTCGTGCCGAATACCACATCTAGTGTGATTTTCCCAGCACAGCGTGCTTCCCGACTGGGGATGATTCCTCTGAAGGTTGTGCTACTTTGCTCAAATGCGGTTCCAGTCTATTTCCATTTTTTGAAGAGTTTCCTCATAGATGAGGTTTAATCCACTGCCGCCATCCATGAGTACTTTGGTGAGTCAAAAGCCGACCACAATTGGACTGAGTACCAGTGCGGCTGGTGCTCGGGCTATTCAGAATTTAGGTTCGTCACTCGCATTGAAGGTAATAGCCGTGTCGCTCCATGGATTTATTGCTGCCACATGGCAGATTTTGGCAATGCTGCGGAGTGTTCACTTGAGCCTTATTTGATGCGAAGGTCTCAAAGACTGTTAATACCGTATTGTTATCCCTGGGATGGTGCTCTGTGGCATCTGGGATGAGAAGATCCTCGCCGCTTTTGGCCACCTGCCGGAGTATCCAACATGCTCTAAGGCTGTGTGTTGGTATGGTATCCGTTGTACTTATGAATTTTGTAGGGTCCGTTGATCCATCCCTCCAATACGGTTCCACACCCTGTAGAGGGTTTTTGCTTCTTTGTAATTAACTCGGGTGTCTTATGATAGTTCACCCTTTTACTTCGGACTGGGTGTATATTCGGAGCCGGATTATCCCAAAATTTTGTTTCGGTTTTCCAGGCACTTTCCATCGCACAGTACTTTCGTACTATGGACGCCAAATCGGCGAAGCGTGATATGTCACGGTGACTTATGGCGTTAAGGATTCCCTTGTCTGTGCAGTTATTGCAGAAAAATGAGTCTGCGTCTTCCTCGCTGCAGTCCTTAACCTTGTTCATCACAAGGAGGAATCTGGCCCAATAATGATGTACTATTTCATGGGGCTCTTGCCTAATGTGGGAAAGATCGTTTATGTCTGGATGGGTGGGTGTATTTGAGTCCCAGGGGCCGAGGTGTTTCCAATCTTGGAAGTTCGGATTCCAGGATGTTGCTCGATGCGCCTGGCCCGCTGCCTGACTCTAGGTTCAGGGCTTGGGTGATGTCCTCCCATAAACGGGTATCCGGCTCGGAGAGCTCAGGAATCCGGACATAGTTAGTCCTCAAGATAAAGGAAGAATCGCCGCATTGTTCCTCCACCACCGCAATATGATGGTTGACCGGTGGAGCGTTAATCTCCCTTTGATCGGGTTTAAGCCCAATCCGATCATAGTCCATAGCGACTCCCAAGGCGGCGATGCGATCCAAGAGCTTGTTTAGGGAAGAGAGCTCCATTGTATCCATCTGCTCGGTGAATTCCGAGCCGACGTGGAGGCTGTTTTTGATGACCCGAGAAGTCATCGTCGGTGCAGCAGCCGAACGGGAGGTCATGATGAAACTGCCTAGCCAGAGAGTTTGGCCGACAACCAGGGCTCCCACGGCGGTAATGCTGTTTTTAACAACGAGACGAGGCATCCTTCCTTACGGTGACGGCACAGTGGAAGTCTCAATGAAAGCACCAATGTCGGTGTCAAAATCGGCGGATCTCGGGTAGGGGGTCCCGAACTGTGCGTCTAAGGCGGATGGTAATAGGAGGCAGGGGACATGATGTTTTACCCAGGTTCGGGCCCTCTTGATGGAGGTAAAACCCTACGTCCTGCTTGACTATTCTTGATAATATGAGTAGTACATGAGTTGATCTACCACGAGATCAGAGAGGCTAAACCCTAGAAGCTAGCCTATGGTATGATTGTATGTTGTCCTACGGACTAAAACCCTCTAGTTTATATAGACACTGGGGGGCTAGGGTTTACACAAGGTCGGTTACAAAGGAGGAGACATACATATTCGTATTGCCTAGCTTGCCTTCTACGGCAAGTAAAAGTCCCATCCGGACACGAGATGAAGTCTTAAATCTTGTATCTTCATAGTCCAACAGTCCGGCCAAAGGATATAGTCCGGCTGTCCGGAGACCCCCTAATCCAGGACTCCCTCAATAACTTTATCTCCGGGTAAACCTGCAAGCTTAAACAATCCACAAATTTGTTCTACATATATCAAGTGCATATCAGGATGTTCGGTTCCATCTCCTGCGTAAGGATTAGCTAGCAGTTGTTCTATCATACCCGAAGGAATTTCATATTCAATATTTTCAATAGGTGCAGTAGGTTGAGGGGTAGCTAATTGTGGTTCCGGACGAGGTGAAGATACCCCAAACAAACCCCTCAAAGGATTGTTTTCCATAGTAACAGGTGACAATAAATTTCAGCACACTATATAAATGTTTCCTTACCAAATTCCACTTACCAAAAGCGCTTCACTCCCCGGCAATGGGGCCAGAAAATAGCCTTGATGACCCAAAAGTATAGGGGAACAATTGTAGCTCTTTTCAACAAGTAAGAGTGTCGAATCCAATGAGGAGGAGAAGGAAATGACAAGTAGTTTTTAGTAAGGTAATCACTACCGAAATCAGGAACTTTGTCTTCAGCCGGTTCTTTGCCGTCAACTAGCTTATGGCCAAGAGAGTCTTTGCCATCAGCTTGCAGAAAACTGATGGCAAAGAAGCAGCTGACGACAAAGAAAGTGTTTGCCATCATGCCCATCTTTGCCGTTAGCTAGCTAATGGCATAGAACCTTTGCCGTCCGCTAGCGGACGGCAAAGAGGCAGGGCGGGTCACAAGCGAGAGGCAGCTAACAGCCACTTTCTTTGCCATCCGCTAGCGGACGGCAAAGAAAGTGGCGAACCTACCTTAGTTAGTTAGGTTATTTGCTGTCAGCTAGC
>NW_025227214.1:7446-8211 GCF_018294505.1 Triticum aestivum | reverse complement strand
GCCTCACCGCCCCGGCCGCTCCAAGGTGAGACCTTTTCTTTTTATGTTTTTAGATTAATTTAATTAGGTTTAGTATAATTTAGTTTAGGTTTTGTTTAGTTTAGTTAGTTTACTTTAGGTTAAGTTTCTGGTTTAGTTTAGGTTTAGTTTAGGTTTAGTTAGTTTTGCTTATTGAATGCATGCTAATTTAGTTTACCCAAGGACGAGTGGGTTAGGGGGTTCCCCGGTGTCGATGGTACCCTAAATACATGTGCTCTTTGGTGTCGAATACTACATCCATGTCCCACAAGTGACACAGGGGTCCTGCGTCCCGCAGCAACAGTTCTTGGCGTCGATGGCGGTCGAACACCGTCGCGAATTTCTCTGGCAACCTCTGAGATGACGATTGAAAGCTAAGTGTTGAAACTTGAAACACCCAAATGACTCAAGTCGGTTTGGTTGTTTGAAATTTCAAAACTTGGCTTTATTTCTCATCGCAGAGGCTGCCAGAAAAATTTTCCAAGGTGTTTGACCGTGATCGGCCACCAGAACTATTGTTGCGGGACACCGGGCGCCAGCGTCACTTGTGGGACGTGGATCTAGTGTTCAACGCCGAGCGCCTCATGTATCTTGAACTGATGGTACTTGCTATTTAGGGTTCTATCAACGCCGAGGAACCCCTAACCCGCTTGTCCTGTTGTAAATATTTAGTTAGGTTGACAGAAAAAACAATATTGTTGTGAAACTCTCTATTTAAATGTGTAGTTTTTTCGTCACTGCGAGGGT
>NW_025227214.1:3343-4131 GCF_018294505.1 Triticum aestivum | reverse complement strand
TATATATATATTATCTTTTATAACTATTTGGTTCATTTATTGGTTATGACAATTATGCCCATCAAGTTGACATAGATTTTATTTATGTAGGAGGTAGTTGAACCGGAAATTCCAACCGACCCTATTGTCAAGAGGTTAAATTTAGTTGAAGAAGAAAACAATTACTTGAAGGAAAAATATAAAAAAATTGAGGAGGAGAAGATGATATTGGAGTTGCATGTTGCGGATGTCGTCGATGATCACAAGATCAAGATGGATGAAATGCGGTTGAAGATTAGAAAGATTAGAAAATATGCCATTCATACCGAGGCTTGGTATCATTATGCCGTTGGATCAATTTTTACCTTGGTTGTGATTATGATTGCATTTGTTGTTGCATTGAAAGGTTTTACATAGTTTCAATGTATGGTTTAACTAGATGCTGTGGAGAGCAATATGTTGTTCAATGAGAACTATGTATGTACTTTGTTTTTAATGTGATGATGAACTTCTATTAATTTGGAAACTTATCTATTCATGAGAGCTATATGTACTAAATTGATGATGTGGCTTTGAATGGTGCATTTTATACACGAAGTGCATCCAGTTTTTTCCGTAAGCCTCTCTACTTTCTTGCACATGCTATGTGGGTGAAATGATGATACCATGCCAACTTTCAACCTTTTCAGAGTTCATTTGTAGTGCTTTTCAATTTCAGGGTCTTATAGCTCAAAATAATCAGTAAATGCATGAAAAATAACAAATGAAGTCAGAAAGGGTTGAAAATTGATGATGTGGCTTTGAATGGT
>NW_025227214.1:0-3080 GCF_018294505.1 Triticum aestivum | reverse complement strand
CATGCCAAGTTTCAACCTTTTCAGAGTTCATTTGTAGTGCCTTTCAATTTCAGGGTCTTATAGCTCAAAATAATCAGTAAATGCATGAAAAATAACAAATGAAGTTAGAAAGGGTTGAAAATTGATGATGTGGCTTTGAATGGTGCATTTTGAACACGGAAAAACTATGGAGTTCAAATAAGTTCCAAAAAATGAAATCCCTTTGTAACAGACGAGTCTCCGTATGAAACACTGATACTTCGAAAGACATTGTCCGTTTTGTACACGAAGTGCATCCAGTTTTTGCCGTAAGTGATACGCCTCCAACGTATCTATAATTTTTTATTGCTCCATGCTATATTATCTACTATTTTGGACATTATTGGGCTTTATTATCCACTTTTATATTATTTTTGGGACTAACCTATTAACCGGAGGCCCAGCCTAGAATTGTTGTCTTTTGCCTATTTCAGAGTTTCGCGGAAAAGGAATATCAAAAGGAGTCCAAACGGAATGAAACCTTCGGGAACGTGATTTTCGGAACGAACATGATCTAGGAGACTTGGACCCTACGTCAAGAAATAAAGGAGGAAGCCACAAGGTAGGGGGGCACGCCTCCCCCCCCAGGCGCGCCCTCCACCCTCGTGGGCCCCCTGTTGCTCCACCGACGTACTCCTTCCTCCTATATATACCTACGTACCCCCAAACGATCAAAAAGGGAGCCAAACAAACCTAATTCCACCGCTGCAACCTTCTGTATCCACGAGATCCCATCTCGGGGCCTATTCCAGAGCTCCGCGGGAGGGGGCATCCATCACAGAGGGCTTCTACATCAACACCATAGACTCTCCGATGAAGTGTGAGTAGTTTACCTCAGACCTTCGGGTCCATAGTTATTAGCTAGATGGCTTCTTCTCTATTTTTGTATCTCAATACAATGTTCTCCCCCTCCCTTGTGGAGATCTATTCGATGTAATCTTGTTTTTGCGGTGTGTTTGTTGAGACCGATCAATTGTGGGTTTATGATCAAGATTATCTATGAACAATAATTGAATCTTCTCTGAATTCTTTTATGTATGATTGGTTATCTTTGCAAGTCTCTTCGAATTATCAGTTTGGTTTGGCCTACTAGATTGACCTTTCTTGCAATGGGAGAAGTGCTTAGCTTTGGGTTCAATCTTGCGGTGCCCTTTCCCAGTGACAGCGGTGGCAGCAAGGCACGTATTGTATTGTTGCCATTGAGGATGAAAAGATGGGGTTTTTATCATATTGCATGAATTTATCCCTCTACATCATATCATCTTGCTTAAGGCGTTACTCTGTTTTCGTGAACTTAATACTCTAGATGCATGCTGGATAGCGGTCGATGATTGGAGTAATAGTAGTAGATGTAGGCAGGAGTCGGTCTACTTGTCTCAGACGTGATGCCTATATACATGATCATACCTAGATATTGTCATAACTATTCTCAATTCTGTCAATTGCTCAATAGTAATTCGTTCACCCACCGTAAAATATTTATGCTCTTGAGTGAAGCCACTAGTGAAACCTATGGCCCCCGTGTCTATCTTCATCATACTAATCTTCCAATACTTAGTTATTTCCTTTGCTTTTTTACTTTGCTTTTATTTTACTTTGCATCTTTATCACAAAAATACCAAAAATATTATCCTATCATATCTATCAGATCTCACTCTCGTAAGTGACCGTGAAGGGATTGACAACCCCTTATCGTGTTGGTTGCGAGGAGTTATTTGTTTTGTGCAGGTACGAGGGACTTGCGCGTAGCCTCCTACTGGATTGATACCTTGGTTCACAAAAACTAAGGGAAATACTTACACTACTTTGCTGCATCATCCTTTCCTCTTCAAGGAAATCCAACACAGTGCTCAAGAGGTAGCAAGAAGATTTCTGGCATCATTGCCGAGGAGGCTTACGCAAGGTCAAGTCAAGATTTGGACTCCCGACAACAAGCCATTTCTGGCGCCGTTGTCGGGGAGTCTACGCAAAAGTCAACATACCAAGTACCCATCACCCCTTATCTCCCGCATTACATTATTTGCCATTTGCCTCTCGTTTTCCTCTCCCCCACTTCACCCTTGCCGTTTTATTTGCCCTCTCTCTCTATCCTCCCTCTCATTCTCTATTTGCCTCTTTTTGCCTGCTTGCTTTTTGTTTGCTTGTGTGTTGGTTTGCTTGTTTGTCTCAATGGCTCTACCTAGATTTGGTGATCCTCACCTTAAAAGGTTAGAAGAGATCGAAAGCAATGTTAGGAGTTTTATGATTTTGCAATTTCAGCATAATAATTTCTTCAGAAATGAGCTTAAGGAATAGAAAAGTTTTATGAGTTTTATGAATAAAGAGCTCGATGATATGTCTAAAGAATTTGATGGTTTAAGATCCCAAATTGCTCGCCTTGAGAAATTGACTGCTGAAATTTCAGATAAGCAGGCTACCTTAGTTAATAGGATGGCCGCTAAACCGGATTTTTATGAAAATAAAGATGAAGATCTAAAAGTTATTGATGTGTCCCCTATTAAATCTTTGTTTTGCAATATGAATCTTGATAATGATGGGACTGAATGTGATCCACCTTTACCTAGAAGGCATTCCAAAAATTCGGAGTTTTTAGATCTTGATGCTAAATTTGATGAAAGTGGGATTGAAGAAATTAAAACCCTAGATGTTGCTAAACCCACTATTTTGGATTTCAAGGAATTTAATTATGAAAATTGATCTTTGATTGATTGTATTTCCTTGTTGCAATCCGTGCCAAATTCTCCTCATGCTTATAGCCAAAATAAAGCGTTTACTAAACATATCGTTGATGCCTTGATGCAATCTTATGAAGAAAAACTTGAGTTGGAAGTTTCTATCCCTAGAAAACTTTATGATGAGTGGGAACCAACTATTAAAATTAAGATTAAAGATCACGAGTTCTATGCTTTATGTGATTTGGGTGCTAGTGTTTCCACGATTCCAAAGACTTTGTGTGATTTGTTAGGTTTCCGTGATTTTGTTGATTGCTCTTTAAAATTGCACCTTGCGAATTCCACTATTAAGAAACCAATGGGACGAATCAATGAATTTCTTATTGTTTT
>NW_025227213.1:0-1857 GCF_018294505.1 Triticum aestivum | reverse complement strand
AGCCATCCTCCTCGTTTGCAACAACTGACAATGCCATGGAAGAATCCGATCATGACGACGATGACGACTCTGATGATGAGGATCCAGATGCGACCGAGGAGTCAGAGGAGGACGCCTGAGCTTTGGTATGCTAGCTTCGCTCTTTTCCTTTTTGGTGTCTTGATGCCAAAGGGGGAGAGGGTTCTATAGGTCTCGGGGATTTGCATGGGTTTTTCTTTTTCTCGTTTTCTCGTGTTGGTCTATGTTCGTGGACTTGTTTCGTTCCTTGCTGTGTGTGAGACTTGTTACTCCTGTTACCTTTCCGTTCATCGGTCTTTATCATTATTATTGCACTCTAAGTATTATATTGTCTCTTTTTTATGCTCAGAGTGGTGAGTCTATAAAATTTAGGGGGAGTCTAATCTTGAAAGTGTGCCCATGCTTTCTAACAGCTAGTTCCTATTGGGGCACATATTCAGGGGGAGTTCCATCTAGATTTCATTGACTTATCTCTTGCAAATCGTGTTGTTGTCATCATCCACCAAAAAGGGGGAGATTGAAAGGGCCTTTCCCTACTTTATGTTTTGGATGATGATGACAACCCTTTGTTGGTCTAATCGTGTGCTATATGTTTCAGGTTCTCGATGCTTAGGCTTACATTGGATTGCTATTGCCTCTCGTAGGAAAAGATCGAAGACGTGTCCTCTACGCTTTTATTTTCCTTGGTCGTAGAGTACCCGTACTATCAAGAGGGAATCCTCATGAGGAAGCTCTGGGGAATCTTTTCACGTACACTTTCCTCACCCCTCATTTGTCTTCCTCGGTTGTGAGAGAGTGTGTCCCCCTATCTTTTTCCTTCTGTTTTCTGCTCTTCCCAGCGGTTTTACCGCCCCTGGTGCGGTTGCACTGCTGGTCCTTGTCGCTCTCCAGCTTTTACTGAGCGGTTGTACTGCTGCCTCCGGGCGGTGGTACCGGCACCTTGCTCAACAAAGGCTAGGGCGGTGGTTCCGGCCATGCACCGCTCAAGTACCGCTCAAGGTTCTATTTTGATGCGGTTCTCAGGCGGTGGTGGCCCGGTTGATCCGGTCGATCCTCGTTGACCGGTACCACCGGTGGTCTGAGCGGTTCTTCCGCTTAGAACTTCTCCGTCCAAGAGCTCAAGGCCATGCGGTTGTTCCAGTCTTGCACCGCTCATGTACCGGTCTCGTCTCTGTTCTGAGGCTGTAGTTGTGCGGTGGCTGGGCGGTTGGTCCGGTCATTTTTCTTAACTGGTACTACCGCCCAGTGGCCCGGTTGTACCGCCTGGTAGGGTTCTGCAACTACACCATGAGTCCCGGTTGTACCGGGACAAGGACCGGTTGTATCGTTGCGGGGCTGAAAACGCAGCAACGGCTGGATTTTTAGGGTTGCTATATAAGAGTGTTTCTCCCACCTACCACTCTCACCTTTTACCTCTCTTACTCCAGCATTAATGCACTTCAAGCTCTCTTGCCCGATCTCTCTCCCTAGCCACTCAAACTTGTTGATTTGCTAGGAATTGAAGGAGGAGACCTAGATCTACACTTCCACCAAAGGATAATTGCTTCCCCCATACTTTCTTGTGTGGATTTTGTTACTCTTGGGTGTTTGAGCACCCTAGATGATTGAGGTCACCTCGGAGCCACATTCCATTATGGTGAAGCTTCGTGGTTTCGTTGGGAGCCTTCAATTAAGTTGTGGAGAGAGCCCCAACCTTGTTTGTAAAGGTTCGGTCGCCGCCTTCAAGGGCACCAATAGTGGAATCACGACCTCTCACATTGTGTGAGGGAGTGAGGAGAATACGGTGGCCCTAGTGGCTTCTTGGGGAGCATTGTGCCTCCACACCGCTCCAACGGAGAC
>NW_025227212.1:0-2902 GCF_018294505.1 Triticum aestivum | reverse complement strand
GTCGAGGCACGGGAACGGCGGCAGCAGGGAGGCACCGAACTGGTCAAGGTGAACGTCCGCGTCGGCCTCGACGAAAAGCACGCCCTCTCCGGTGCAGTGAACGGCGAGCTTGCGGCCTTCAAGCTCCCTCAGCCGGCCGGCCAGAGGGTAGTAGTTCACAAGTGCCGTGGCGATTGCGTTCCGGAGCACTGGCGCCGGGTCGTCGTCCCGGCCGCCGTGGCGACGGAAGAAGTAGATCACTGGGACGTGGAAGCGGAGCCCGTCCTGGTCTGGTCGTCGATGTCCGAGAGCGGCTTTAGCTCCCGCGGCGTCGGCCCCGCCGGCGCCACCAGCACTGCGGGCTTCCTGCGCACCGTGAACTGCAACGTCGGTGAGCTCGCCATGCCTATGCGCTCGGCGATGTGTGTCGGAGGTAGGTGTCGATAATTGTGCGAGTCTGCTTGTGGGCTGCTGCTAGCTATATAGGGCGTATTGCTAGTTTGATACACACAAAAAGTTGGCCGCGATCAAAAGGGAGCATGTGCATCGCCCAACTTCAGCATCCTACGCCACATGGTACTCAAGACCTTGCATTGCTCCCAGTCAAGCAAAGTATACACCGTTGTTTTGGGGAGTTTGGGGGTTGATGGAAACAATTGTACACAGTTAAGGGCATCAACCGGCTGTAAACGTTCGGACTGTGCTGTTCGGACAATTTGTGCACTCTAAAGCCATCTATAAAACGTCCACGGATCAGTCTGAATTCCCGCAAGCCGAAAGCAAGTCAGAGGAGGTTTGCGGACGTCCGGACAGCTATCATATCGGACTCCGACAACCTCGGCCCACACAAAAAAAACCCACATGCATGGAGCCCCGCTTTTTCTCACGCTGTCCCTCCACCCTTGTTGTGTATCCGCGTAGTCTGAGACCGCCGCCACTGTCGTACTACCCACTCCACCGCCCAGCCCCTGCTGGACCTCCGCCGCACCACCTGGGCGCCAGCTGACTTGCCTACGCCTCCCTTCCACCCCTAGTCTGGCCCTCACCCAAGTTTTCTAATTCCGGTCCGTGAAATATAGAAACAGACCGAAAACCGGAAATTCGGGTGGTCCCCGGAAAATACGGTTACCGTCCAAAAATTTCAAAAGTGGAGTTGAATTTAAATGACGATGAAGGTCCCCCCCCTCCCTAGCATAGAGTCCTTAGGGATCATCACTGAGTTGCCACGATCGATCCATCAATGGTAATTAAGCATTACCACTGAAGGCGGTTTGCCATAGGTCGGTCAGTGTTGCGGCGTTAGTGTCAGTGATATCTAGCCACGCACGTTTGTGTTTGCCATGCCTGACGTACGTGAGTCGTTCGTGCTCCCGTGTGTGGAAATTGCCCCTGTTTTCTCTAATTTTCACCATTTCTCTCATAAACCCCTAGCCTGCGGTCGAGGTTCCCTTGCGACTTGGTTCACGAAAAACTTATGGGACCACGGCAAGAATGAAAATAACAGTACCGATAACTACTTTTTGCGTCAACAAATAACATTATCTAAAATATGGTGTATGACCGTAATACAGGAGGTGTGCTTCGCTTTTGCTCTAAGCTAGTGAGAACCACAAGTATTGTAGATGCACAAAAACGGAGGTATGCCATAGAGTTGCGGTTTTATGTTACAACAGCCCAAAAGGATGCCTCTTGTCGCAGTTTACATTTTATTATACTACTCCTTTCTTTCATAAATATAAGGTTCACATATTTCCAAGATTTAAATTTGACCAATAATTGAAAGATAGATTGTCGCAGTTTACATTTTATTATACTACTCCTTTCTTTCATAAATATAAGGTTCACATATTTCCAGGATTTAAGTTTGACCAATAATTGAAAGATAAATTTCATCAATTGCATGTTTGTATCACATAAGTCACAACATTATTGATCATATTCCTTGTTAAAGATAAGTCTTGTCGCGCATCAAGGCTACATTAACCAAATGCTTATGATTAGAGTATAAATGGCCCAGCCTTTTTTATGCGTGTATTCCAACTATATATAGTAGTACCCGCAAAAAAACTATATATAGTAGTAGGCGTGCATCTGTGTGTGTGACAGGAGTAGGACTTGATCATAATTTACTCGAACCGGCTAATTAAGTATGCATGCAGCTCTGCTCGATTCGTTCCAAACATACTAGTAGTACAAGAATCCTACGTTGATGGAAGGCAATGGAGAGTGGTTGGGCTCTTGCTCGTCCATAGCGCCATGTCGTAGGTTAACCATATTTAGCTCCAATGCATGCTTTGCACGCATATAATTTCCATTTATATCTGTGCCAACGCACTGCTGTGCATATTAGTCCTAAAATATTCATATCAGTGACAGAACAGGAAACTTTCAAATCTGTTAGCACTAATAAGGTGACGCCACAGACCACCACTCCCCGTTTCAGAGGCCGAATAAACGAGCAACTTGCTTATACAAGTATAGCAAGTAGCGGCATGTGCATACCAACTGTGGCTAAAGTTTTGCATGCAGCTCAGGTCGATTCGTTCCAAACTTAGTAGTACAAGAACCCTACGTTAGTGGAAGGCAATGGAGAGTGGTTGAGCTCTTACTCGTCTACAGCGAGGTGTTGTACGTTAATCATATTTAGCAGCCTAAAATATTCTTCCTAGAGTTGTCTAATGAATGCTTTGCAAGCATATGATGGCTATTAGTTTTACCTATGCCAACTAACCACACTCGGCCAAAGAAATACTAGCTCAGTGCACTTGCCTTCAATCATGTATGATCTGCACGGAATTAGCTACTTCCTCTGTTCCTAAATATAAGTCTTTTTGTAGAGATTTCACTATGGATCAGCAAAATGAGTGAATCTACACTCTAAAATGCATCTACACTCTAAGCCATCAATCATGTATTTAGGAAC
>NW_025227211.1:0-3268 GCF_018294505.1 Triticum aestivum | reverse complement strand
GAACTAGAGATGAGGCAATGAAAAACAGAGTAGCGCTGGAGCACACACAGTTGGGTTTCAGGCAACCAATGCCTTCTTTCTTTCTTTCTTTATTTTTCACTGATTTTCGCGTACCTGCAACAGACATCCTTGTTTTTTTAAGTACTGACTACCAGTTATTACATGACCAACTCACGACTACATAGTGAACTCACAGACAAACTCGCTGAACCAAGACCTTACTTGCAGTCATGAAATTACATTTGACTGAAAAAATCCCAAAAGTTTGCATAAATTTTAGTGAAAAAAAACTAAAGTTTGCATAAGTTTAACTAAAAAACCTGAAGTTTGCATAAGTGTATTTGTTTGTCCAGCAGATACATGGCAATTGTAATTTCACATGAGCATTTTCATATCGTCCTTATCTACAGTTGAGTTAACATGTTTTCTTGATAGAAAATTTGGACCACATACAAGAGAAGCAAAAAATGCATGTTGATTATAATGATGACGAATGTAGGATATTTTGTGGTCATGGTAAATTCTCATATCATTTATTTTATTTCATTATTGCACTCTACATTACATACTACACACGACCACTTTGGTAGAGGTGACGAGTTCACATCATACAGAGAGACCAACCATGTTTCTCCAAATATCTTGAATCATGATCCTTATAACTTCATCTCTACTTCTATACTACTTATAAAAAAGCAAACATTATCTTCTCTAAGTGCACCCCACAAAACGTACACGGATACATTACCACCGCATTTTTTTGTCTTGTTTCACAGCTGATTCTATGCAGTCAAGACATCTCTACACTTCTCTATCTGACAATGGCTTCCTCTTTTCAACAAACCATATAGGTCTCTTCCCATTATTGTGTTTGACACTCAATTGTAATAATAATTCTTGACTGGAGTTTGTTGGCACTGAAACGGTTCCTTAGCTTGTCCTAAGTGACATTTAATTTCATGTGTGATTATACTTGCATAAATGTGTGCATATGGAGAATCATGATAAATCTTCTAAATAATTTTAAGTTTTATACATTGGGAAAAGTGGGTGGTCTTTTAATACAGGAGACATGTTGATTAAGGAGAAACGATATTTCAAATTATTTGTACGAGTAGGGAATAAGAGATTGTGTACTTTATAGGGAAATTTTAAATTTATGAATAAATTGTCTTGTATTAAGTTTAGTATAATGTGTTAATCCAAATAGACGTGTGTTGCATGTGCACACTTATTAGTCCAGTCTCAAAAACTGGTGAAGTCTTCCAGCCAAACGTCTGATCCGAGCGAGGGGTTAGGGTCAGCATTAGGGCATTCGATGCCCGCGAGCCGCCGAAGACGCGCTTGCAGCCTTGCAGGGGGTCACCAAGCGCCAGCCGGAGTGAGTGACTAGAGAAGACGCATGGTCGCGTGGAGATCCACCTCGTCGATGTCGACATCCGGCCGCAACAGCGGTGCGCCGGAACGCCTCTCCGGCCAGCTGAACTTCCTCCACGGCACCAACGGTGCCCTTTCCTCCGTACGCAGGAAGCGCCGACAAGGTCAGCTCTTGAGTCTCGACTCAGAGGGTGTTTGTTTCTAGGAACTTATTGATTTAGGGACTTAAAAAAGTCTCTATAAGTCCCATCTAAACCAAACAGGAGGGACTTATAGGGACTTAAAGTGGGCATTTGAGACTTATGAAATAAGACTCTCAAGGAGGGACTTATAGGGACTTATAGTTATAATATGGTCTTATAGAGACTTATAAGTCTCAGAAACCAAACATGTAGAGACTTTTTAGAAACTTGTGACTTATAAGTTGGGACAAAAAAAGTCCTAGGACTTATGAACCAAACAGAGCCTCAACTGCCCAATGCCCGCCAGGTGCTTGTGTTAATTCCCCTCCGTTCCCGCCGCGCTAGCTGGAGCAGCAGCTACCTGGTGTTCAACTGATTGGTGCGCGAGAATATTCTCCACGCCTGCTTGGCCTTGTGGTCTCTCGGGTACTCAGTCACACTAGCTAGCTGCTGAATATTTTGGGCCAAGTGTACTAGAATTAGTAAAATGTTTTGATGGTTGCAATTTTCTTGTATGCATCCGGGGATTGGGAGCCCACAGAACTGTTTGCCCAAGTCAACCCAAATATCATTAACCGCCCTTGTGCAATTTCAATTAATTTATACTAGGATTCATGTACGAGTTTAAGGAATCCATCGGGTGACCCAAGTCTTGCTAAATACGACCAGGTTTTTGCCACTGATGGCTTTAATCTTTAGCAAAAGCCAAAGCAAAAGGCAAAAGGAGAAGAAGAGGACATCAACCAGGAGCACGTGAGGAATACTAAATTACTACCACCAGCACGCAAGGCACAGCAGCATCAAAAGCAACAAGGTCCTCCACATTAATTCCATTGAGAGCCTAGCCTTCATTAGAGAAGGACCTGCTGCAGGTTCCAGTCCTATCTTTGTTCCTAGACAAGTAAACAACACTGCTGGCCTCGAGCAGACCAGGAGTTCAAAACCACTGCATACATGAGTTTCTCGAGTGCTGCGCTATGGTGGGAGGAGTGGCAGCTGCGCGTCCTCGTCATCGGCAGCCTCTTCATCCAGTTCCTCCTCTACTTCTCTGACATGGTGCGTAGATCTCCTACCCTGGGCAAGTTCAGGATGTTTGTTTGGGTCGCATACATAGGAGGCGATGCTGTGGCGATCTACGCCCTCGCCACCCTCTTCAACCGCTACAAGCAGCAGACAGTGGGTGGAGAGAGCAGCGCCTTGGAGGTCGTATGGGCGCCTGTCCTCCTCATCCACCTTGGCGGGCAGCCGTGGATAACCGCCTACAGCCTTGAAGACAACGAGATGTGGAAGAGGCATGCCATGACCTTGGTGTCTCAGGTCACGGCCGCCTTGTACGTCTTCTGCAAGTGGTGGTCTGGCGAGAAGCGGCTACTGCAGGTCGCGGTCTTGCTCTTCATCGTCGGCATCCTCAAATTTAGCCAGAAGCCATGGGCCCTCAAGAGAGCTAGCTTCAACAGCATGGTGGCATCTGCTTCATCTAGGCAAGCACGGTGTTTGTGGTGGGATACGTGCTGTTACAGTGCTAGGGATATCCGTTTCCCAGATAACTGGTCCCAGTTCCAGGCAGCTTCAGAAGACGATGACCATTCGCTTAATCAATATGTGGCACTAGCAAGCAACTGCCCACCATCACAGATCCTCTCACCAGCAACCACACCTACTCGGCTCAACTACATCTATCTAGTGTTTGTTGACATCTCTGCCGCGTA
>NW_025227210.1:0-4450 GCF_018294505.1 Triticum aestivum | reverse complement strand
ACTCCTCGCCGCCTCTCGCTTCCTCGCTGCCGGGCTTGCAGCTCGCTTGGCCCGCATGGCCCTGCCGCCTCTCCCATGCCCAGCGAGCGGTTGAACTAGACAAGAGGAGAGCTGCGGCAAGCGCCATGGTGCCGATCCGGCCACCCCCACCCTTGCTTACACCGGATCCGTCTCTCTCTAACCCATCTCCTGGTCCGATCCAATGGCGACTGCACTTCATCGACCTCAGGACGCCGCGAGGTCCTAGCGGCGGCGGCAGGCACCACACGGGGAGTGGAAAGATGGGGCAGCGGCGGCGTGCCAGAGTCTCTTGGGTTCCCGTCCCCTGTCGTAATCAAATCACAGCCACAACCGGCGAGGCTTCAGTTAACATTCCCAACTTCTTGGCCAATACAACGATAATCAGGTACCTATGAATCATCAAACTGAAGTTGGCTTCTTCATCTGTATTTCTATTGTATTAGATGCAGATATTTAGACATTTGCTTTAGTTTTTACAAACTGAAGAATGTGGACTGATTTGTTGACGTGGACTGATGCTTTAGATATTTAGGCATTCAATTGTCAAATTTGGTGTTGTCCGATTTCTGTTTGCACATAAATATTCAGTGCATGAGAAGCATGTATTGTGGCATTTCCTTCTGTCAATATTCAGTCTGAACCAATTAGGCGAACAGTTCGTGCTAATTTCTATTCATATGTGGTCTCTATGTATAGAGGCTCCAAGAAAGAAGGATGGGTGTGTAATACGTAGTCATGTCTTGGTTCATTCTTTTCCACTTAAAAAATATTTTAAGAAATCAAGTAGCCTGCTTAGAAGCTGGGGACCCATGTGTTACTGTGCAATTCCAGCTTCCAGATTATAATGAGGATCATGGAGCTATAGATAAAATGCAATGACTTACAATAATGTCTACTGACTTGGCAAGAGGTTTCTTATCAAACTATTCACATCTTATTTATATTTTCCATGCTATTTGAAGGTGAATAATTATCTTTTAGAATTGTGCACATTTGGTAAACTATTGTCGTTCCTACTTTCAGTTTTATGTAGAGAAATTATTTTATGACACTACATCATTCAGGGAGAACATACACACAATTGTGACGAAAAAGCACACACACATTTCAAAATCTAACTTTGACCATCAATTTAACAAACCAAATGTGTGTTATACTCAATACAGGTTATTATACCGTTGAGCTCATATTTGAGAAAAAAATAGTACTGCCTTCGTGCAGAAATACTTATCGCTCAAATGGATGTATCTAAACATATTTCAGTGCTAGATACATCCGTTCGAGCGACATGAATTTCCGGAGGAAGGAGTAGTATAATTTTCAAGTCACATAAGTTGCGCTTTGAGATAGGATAAAACAAGCAGACTTGATCTCTCCCTACTCCACGTTAAAGAACTCTTATTCAGCTGATTCCCTGTTTAATGCTTGTGTTTCGTACATTCATTTAAGGAGTTGCCTCTTCATAAAAATAAGTGTTCTGTCTTTTGGGTTCTACATATCACATTGGTTTAATCTCTGTGGGGCAGAATAAATCTTGTATGTTTTACATGTGGGCTGATACACAGAAGTCATTTTCACATCTTTATTCTGGCAAGCTTTACTATTATAACTTGATAGCATGTGAAATTTTGGATAATTGCAGCGCCTCACCCCACTCCACTCCATGCCAGCCCAACAGTCATGTTATTGAACACGGGAGAGAAACCGAGCACCACTTTTCACTTGAATTAGAAACGCCAAAGGTTTGGGATTATGCTCGTGACGGCTACGTCCATCATGTATTATGTCCAAAGCAGATGCCATGTGTTGATATGTAATGGTGGTGCAGTAATGGATGAAGCTCTATTGAACATGAAAGTTAAGATGTAATCTATGGTATGTTTCTGTGCATTTTCTTTTACAAATCTGCTCCTTCTCTTCTTTTAGATTGTCAGAGAGTACAATGATATGATCGACGTTTATTATCAGCTTATAAGTTCATTGTGACTCTGGTTTTGAGATAATGTACTACCGATATAAGTCACTTCTGCTAGAAATCAAATAGAATTAATTATAAGTTTCTACTACTGCATGATACACTCTGAACGTTACACCAAAGCTTGATAAGTGCACTGAAGAGAAACATTTTCTTGATGAAGTTGTTCCATTTTTTAACTTCTGTAGGCATAAAGAAAATCTGCACACTTTGGTTTAGCAGTGAAGTTGTCTCATGCCATTGTAATTTATATTAGTGGTTTTGAAAAAACAAAGTTGCATGTGCTGCCTAATTCTGCATGTGTGCATTTTCTTGTAACTTCTATGCCTTTCTTTTTTGCTCTTTTAGGAAAACCATAGGATGATTTCAGAATCACCATGGGTTGAAAGAGCAGCTGGCTATCACGCGATGGCCGTTTCTGTGGACGTGACTTGGAGCGTCAGAAGGTTTTCGCTATGTTTGATCTGATTTCCTTTCAAATTGAAATGTGGTTTTTTCTTTATCCGAGTAAGCAATTTTCGTTAGCGAAGTAGGTGACTCAAAATGGAAGAAAACATGGTAGGCAGTGTGATGATTGATTTTTGGTTTTCGTGTTGGGGCGACATGATTGATGTTGGTATCATTGGGCCAGCCTTCGGTTCTTCCAAAAAAATGGAGCGATCCTGGTTTAGTATTCCTGTATTTTCTAAGATGTGAAGTCCTGCATATTCTTGAGGTTTTATCCATTAGAACATTGATTGATATCCTTGGGCAAGTGCGTATAATTTTGTTTATTTACAGTGGGATTCAGATGAGAGCGTGATAAATATACCATTCCATCTGATTAGTTTCATGCCTCCCTGTCAGAGATTAGAGGCAAAAATCACTGATTGATGATAACATTTGGAGCTGTTGGTTTTCCGCCGGTTTGTCTGCGTTATGATTTTGGGTAGTTTGTTTGCACACTGAAATCTGGTATATAAATAATTGTAATGAAATTATATCAGAGATTCAGAGCTGCCTAATTTATAGCATAGAGCCATTAGATGCCATATCCTGGAATTTAACTAATGTCCTTGACTTTTGAGTGTGTTTCCAGGTAACAATTGGAAAGAAATTGACCGTCGACCTTCATTTTAGTTTGGTTTGTTAATAAGTTGAGGGTGTGTAAGGGGTTAGATGAAATATGCCATAATTAAAAAATGGTAACTATCCCAATTAAAAAGATTTTCATTGTGTTCTTGGAAACTTGCTGAACGTACTGAAGAATTTTCCTCTTATCAAGCGAATACTGAAATTGACACTCTATTGTAGCAATCCTGGTGGCTGCAACTTTGCATATATAGTATGCTCACTAGTAGAAAAAGGATCAAATGTGAAGCACATTAGTGCCGGTTTGAATTTGAGCCGGCACTAATGTGACCATTAGTGCCGGTTCCAACGGCTAGGCGGACGGGCATCATTAGTACCGGTTCGTGGGCAACCTTTAGTACCGGTTCATGCCACGAACCGGTACTAATGAGGTTGTGTCAGGCTATGGTCAGGCTGGGCCCCCCACGAAGACCTTTAGTACCGGTTCATGCCATGAACCGGTACTACAGTTTCTTAGTAAGCTGATTTTTAGTCCCATCTCGCCAAGAGAGAGGCAGTATGAGCGGTTTATAAGCCGTGAGTGCACAGATAATGACGAAGAGGCGCAATGCTCACCTGCATGTTAATTAGCTTCAAACCTTTCGGAATAGCATAGATTGCACTGAGCTATATGCAGTGCAGTCTACACTATTCCGAAAGTCTTGAAGCAAATTAACCAGCATTGCACCTCTTTTTTATTTTTAATAACTTATTTGAACTCCGGACTTCTTTTGTGTTCAGTATGCAGCATTCAAAGCGACGTCATCAATTTCCAACATGTTCTGACATCATTTGTTGTTTTTCGGTCATTTACCTAATTGTTTAGAGAGCTAAATGACCGTGAAATTGAAAATCACTACAAAATGAATCCTGAAAATGTTGAAACTTGGCATGGTATCATCATTTCACCCGCATAGCATGCACGAAAGAGTAGAGAGGGTCACGGCAAAAATTGGACGCAGTTCGTGTATAAACTGGACAAACTCTTTCGGAGTATCAGGGTTTCGGACGAGAACTCATCTGTTACACGGCCACTTCAATGTTTTTTAAACTTATTTAAACTCCGGACTTCTTTTGTGTTCAGTATGCAGCATGCAAAGCGATGTCATCAATTTCCAACATGTTCTCACATCATTTGTTGTTTTTCGGTCATTTACCTAATTGTTTAGAGAGCTAAATGACCGTGAAATTAAAAATCACTACAAAATGAATCATGAAAATGTTGAAACTTGGCATGGTATCATCATTTCACCCGCATAGCATGTGCGAAAGAGTAGAGAGGGTCACGACAAAAACTGGACGCACTTCATGTACAAACTGGACAAACTCTTTCGAAGTATCAGG
>NW_025227209.1:37729-39704 GCF_018294505.1 Triticum aestivum | reverse complement strand
ATCATATTCCAATGAGCACCCATGCTTGTTGCATCTGACACACTGCCATGGGAGCTATAGGGCGAGGGCGTTGTGTGCATTTGGTGGTTTGACTAGCTATATATATTTTTTGCACACCGTCCCCTTTGTGTATATCATAATTCCAAATAGTTGGTGGTTATATGAATTAAGATAGTAAGCACCTACCATTTGAAACTATTTGGTGGAAAAAGGATATGTAGTTTCATGCATATACCACTATATATACAAGATGTAAAATTCGGCAGCTGATTCCTCCTCATACAGAAGCACACATTCCAACTAGATCGATGTCAAAAAAATGCTAGTTAATTTCACCGATAATACTACACACATGGAGAGAATCAACGGAGGTTTACGGGCCCGGCTGAGTGCGCTTCTCTAATTGCGCCCCCCCCACCCCCAATTTTCAGTGGTGGGGCCTGCCTCACTTAAACAAATCTTAACCAACCAACTCTAACCACCCCGTTAATCCCCCGTAATCTGTCCGTGAGTCTAGCATCGCTCTAATTCCACCTCTGGAATTAAAATCGGGCAGATCTTATAATAACTCTAGCTTACGACATGGTTATAGCATGTATAAGCAGGAAAGGCAATGTAGGTACCCATGTACAAAGTTTAGATTGTGTTTGGTTGGGCGGTGGCTTATCAGAAAGCAGGTGTGGACAACCTGCGTTCCGTTGTGGCAGTGCGAGACGAGGATGGTGCTCCGAGCATGAGCTCATTGGCGGGCCTCGTGGAGAACATGAAACTCTAGTTGAGCAATTTGGAGATGATGAGCTTAAACATTCCGACAATGTACTATTACACGGCCCAATGTAATATGAGTCTATAACCTAATAAATGAAGCTTTGCATGTTAACACGCTTATGTTACTACTCAGTATGAAGGTAGTAACACAGTTTAGGGATATGTGTATGTTAGGGCATCTCCAGCCGTTCGGCTCCCCAGGGCGCCTAAATAGAGCGGCCTGGGGGCGTGCCGGCGCTAGTTCGGCCCCTAGGCGCGACCTAGCTCCCAGTCACGCCCCCAAGCGCCGGCCCCAGGATGCGAGAAATTTAAACTTGGTCGTTTCCGCTCTCAAAAGACGCCACAAATCCGGCGATCGGACGTAGTCTGGCGTTACAAAAAACAGAGCGCCGCACGCCACAGGTTCGCGTGCGCAATGATTCACTCGACGGGGTCGGCTCCAGGCGTTGGCGGAGTCGGCGTGCGCGGGCTCCGCGGTGTCGGAGCTGCTTCGGTGCTGGGCTGTGTCGGCGCGGCTTCGGCACTGCTGGGCGGCGATGTAGAGGCGTCGTTCGGGTTTGGCGTCTGTGTGGTCGTGGGCGCGGGAGCTTGCGTCGTTGGCGTCGTCGGCGTTGCCGTCTGCATCTGGTTCAGTATGAGGCCGCGCTCCGCCATGTACCACGCCCTGAGCTGCTCGTCGTTGCTCTGGAGCATGTCCGCCCCGCGCATCAGAAAAGTCATGTCGGTGTTCCTTTTCTTCGCGGCGGCGTTCGTCCGGAGCAGGTCGAGCTTGATGGCGCTGTTCTTCATCAGCGACGACCACCGCGCCTCGGTCTTCTCTTCACGTAGGACGGCCCGGGCCTGGCGTCGGCGAGGTAATGCTCGATGGACTCCTGCACTCGCGTGGTTGCCGCGTCGGCGTTTTTCCCCTTCTTTGCCAATTTGTGGCCGTTCGGCCGCCCCTCTGACGCGCCCGGAGTCGTCGCGTCCGGCTTGTATGTGTCCTTGGCCTTGTCGAGGGTACGTCGGACTTCCGCCCACTTCTCGCACTTGTCAATGCGCTTGTAGACGTGGAGGTGCTTGAAGTCGGCGTCTTGGTTGTCGCGCCGATACATGGTGAACATACGCAGCAGCTGCACGGAGGAACAAACAGTTGGCGGCCGGCGGGCGTTGACGACGAAGAGATGCGGGCGAACGGCGTGCGTACCTGATCCTCAACGCTGGTGCC
>NW_025227209.1:29630-34957 GCF_018294505.1 Triticum aestivum | reverse complement strand
GAGGGTTAATTTAGGTGTTTCATATATTGTGTTAGCTAGCTATAATTAATAGAGAGAAGTGTCCTCTCTCATGTCCGTGCTTGGTCGACGCTACGTACTATACATACGTATAGAGAGGACTAGACACGCTAGCTAGCTAGTAAGCAAATGAAGAAAACAGAAGATCATCATGAACATATATGCATATAGAGAGAAGTGATATCGACCACCTCTCCTTCTCTGAGAGATTGGTCGAACAACAAGTTCTCGTATATCTATCCGACACTACCGGCTACATATATACAATAATTATCTCTTACAAATATAATCTCCTAACATACGGACGCATGGTCCACATAGTATTCTCCGTCTTCAGCGATCACGTGGTCAAGAAAGAATGCCGCCAATTCCTCTTGAATTGCTCGCATGCGAGCTGGTGCTAGGAGTTCATCCCGCTTCCGAAACATCTAATTTGAAGAAGGGGGTCAATACATATATATATGAATGAATGAAACTCAACACAAATGATGGTAATAAAATAAAATTGTGAATGTTGTTATTTACGCATTTCATATTGTTCGTTAGAGTAGCCCCGCTCACAGGTCGTGTGGCGGATGGACTCACAAATGTAGTATCCATAGAAATCATTCCCTTGTTCCTGCCACAACCACTTTACAAGAAATAGAGATCAATCAAACTGATAAGCAAGAATGCCAAATGGCATTGATGAAATTAGCGCTTGAATCACTAGGAGATGCGCGGAACATGCTACTATAGTACTTACTTTCGGGTGTCTAAATTGCAGCTTCTTCGGCAGTCCCGGAGCTTTTTTGGTGAATTTTCTCCAAACCCTGCCAGACAAAGAAAACAATTACTTGATATATCAGGAAATGAACAAAGTTGCTGATATGGTGGATAATGATCGATTTAACTTACTTCTCGAGCATTTGACTCATGTCCGCATAGTCCTGGGGATCTTTTCGTCTCGAGTCTAAGACGGTTACTAGTCCCTGCTCAAGCTTAATCTCTAGGAGAATATAGTGGAAACTGCACACGCATGCATAACTCATCAATTACATTACTATAACCTTGACTAATATATAAGGGAAACCGAATATGCACAAGACAGTAATACTCACTTGAAGTTGTAAGGAAAGAGTATTATATCTTTGTTTTCATTTATTACCAACAATCGTAGCAAGTTGGCCTCGGTATCTGCGGCAGGAAATTTAACCTGAGTTGCATCTATGAGATTTGTGTTAATGAACCCAATATCACCGATTTGTCTTTTCTTCAATTCGACGATCTTGAATCTGCATAATATAGTGAGGATAATTATAAATACATGCAATGAAAGAGCTGAGCTATATAGAGAGACTTAATGATAGAAGTAGTACTACTTACAGATAGTAGAAGGTGACCGTTGATTTATCGAGGGCCAATTGATTGAAAAACTGAAAGAACTCCTCAAATGGAACATGCAACAGTTCAATTCCAACGAGATCATGCTCCTTTTTAACTCTCACATACAAAGTACCCCTCCCCCCAGACTCTCTGCAGATTTTAAAGTACCAATCATGCAATCTTTGCATCATCGTTGATAGAAATCTTTCATCTTTGACGAGAGGATTCCCATACTCGTATCTTTTTATCTACACCTCCATGAAATCATAATGTACATCGTCGGGCAGGTAATCTCCAAGATTGCTATAACCGGACACCATCCTTGGATCATTAGCGACGATGTCACTAGGCACCTTGAGCGGGGGGCACGATTGCTTCGCTTGTTCACCGAGTTGGGCAATTTGTTTCCCAGCTCGTCGTTCTTTCAGCCTTTGATCACTGACAGTACTTCCCGACCGCTCTGCTTCGGCAAATGCCTTTCCAATAATGCGCTCATAGTTGCCTTTCGGCAGAGACTTGGGTGGTTTTGTCAGGGAAGCAGAGTGCGCTTCGCTTTCACCGGATCTACCTTCTCCTCCGGAGGTGGATGTTTCTTTGCTTTCACCTCTTCAAAGAAGTTCCTCACTTCTTCTCGCGTGATCTCGGCGTTCTCCTCTGGGGTCCTCTCGTATGATAACTTCTCTGGAGTCTTCAGAGAAGGACCAAATCTGTATGTCCTCCCGCCTTTGGCTGTACTGCTAGACGCCGGCAGAGCAGACGGAGCGGTTGTCTTCTTTACTTGCTTACGAGGCGGAGGAGAAGGACTACGACGTGCCGGAGCAGCCGGAGCGGCGGCGGGTCTCTTCCGCCCTTGCTGACGAGGCTGGCTGCCCGGGCAAGCTGGCGCAGGCGGAGAAGGAGGCGGAGTGCCGTCACGCGCCGGAGAAGGAGCCGGCCGAGTGCCCTGATCGTCACTAGCCGGAGGAGGAGGCGGAGTACCTTGACTCGCCGAAGGAGGAGGAGGAGGCGGAGGCGTTCAGTTCGGAAGGTTGATGAGCTCCTTTCCGCCATAGGCATGGAGTCTTCAGAGCAGAACCCAGCCGAGTCTCCCCTTCACCGGTAGGGTGGTCAAGCTGGAGGTCCTCAAATCCCTCTGTTATTTCATCAACCATCACCCTAGCATATCCTTCTGGAATCGGCCGGCAGTGAAAAGTTGGGCCGGGTTCCGTAGGACAAACAGAGCCAACTGCCGCCTTGACCTTCATATTAATCCATTGCGTCATAAGGTGGCAATTTCGAGACGCCGTGATAGCATCCACGGGATAGCTGACAGGAGCCATCAAGACATGCTCCGGCTGAAGCAGCTCAGTGGAAGCCACGCTACTTCTCCGCTTAGATCGCGGGGTAGCTTCAGGGGAAGCTTCGGCAGTTCGTTTGCTGCGATTTGCGTCTCGTTCCTCTATCGCTTGTACCCTAGCGTGCAGCGCCTGCAGTTGGGTCTGCTCCACTTTCTTCCTCCTCTCGTGACATTTGTAACAGCCTGCGTCCGGAAACCCAGCCTTCCACGGAATGGAGCCTGGCGTGCCTCGTGTCCGTCCAGGGTGCTCGGGATTCCCGAGGGCCATTGTGAGCTCATCGTTCTCTCTGTCTGGAACGAACATCCCTTGCCGCGCTGCTTCGATATAGTGCTTAAGCCTCTTGACTGGTATTTCCATTTGCTCGTCCGTCCAAATTCACTTCCCTGATAAAGGGTCCAAGGTTCCGCCAGCCCCGAAGAACCAAGTCTGGCAACGGTCTGGCCAGTTAATTGTCTCGGGTTCTATCCCTTTATCAACCAGATCATTCTCAGTCTTGGCCCACTTAGGCCGGGCTGCGAGGTAGCCACCTGACCCCGTGCGATGGTGATGCTTCTTCTTTGCACCATTTTGCTTGTTTGCCGCAAATGCGGGCCAGTGATCTCTGATCTTCTCATATCTGCCCTTGAATTCTGGTGTCTCTTTATTTTCGACGAACTTATTCAGCTCTTTCTTCCACCTCCTGAATAGTTCTGCCATCCTCTTAAGAGCAAAAGACTTGATTAATTGCTCTTTAACTGGCTTCTCCGGATCATCCTCTGGCGGTAGGGTGAAATTTGACTTCAGCTCAGTCGAAAGATCATTTTTCTGCATATCATTGACATAAGACACCTCAGGGTCTTCTGTAGCCGGCTTTAACCATTGCTGCATGCTGATCAGGATCTTGTCCCTTACTAGAACCCCGCACTGAGCAACAAATGCGTTCTTTGTCCAAATGGGTTCAATCGGTTGGCCGTCGGGCGCGATTGCTATGATCTCAAACCTTTCATCCGAGCTCAACTTTCTCTTCGGGCCTCGTCTCTTTACCAAAGTTGTGCTTGATCCGGAGGGTTAGAAAAAAGAACAAAGACTTAATTAATATGTGTATATACCAAAACAATGGATGCATCAATTAGCTAGTCAACACAAGCTTAACTAATATATATACCTGGCCGAACTCGGTTTGGTCACCGGAGACGTCATCACGGTCTCCTTCTTGCACCGGCATTGGGTCACCGGAGCCGTCCTCATGGTCTCCTTCTTGCACCGGCATTAGGTCACCGGAGCCATCATAATCATAGCCAGCTGCTTCCAGACCATCGGTGTCGTTGAGAAACAACGAGCAGACGGTATCACTTCCTCGTGCGATTATGTCCCCCAACAACTCTTCTTGTACTTCGTCTCGGGCGGTGTCCATAGTTTCTACAAATATTTACAACATGGCAATTATTATTCAAACATGACAGATGGATGTATTAGTGGCAAACGTAGAACTAATATTAATTAGTGGTCTCGACGCTGCTTCTCTAGGGTTTGAGGTGGCCTCGACAATGCTTCAAGGATAAAAAAAGAAGAAGAAGAAGAAGAAAAAAGAGGAGAAGAAAGAATAGAGGAGTTACTCCTCTATTCTTTCTTCTCCTCTTTTTTTTCTTCTTCTTCCTCTTTTTTTTATCGGGAACGAGGGTCATCGAGGGTTGCCGAGCGGTAGAGGAAACCCTAAATAGCAAGTGTCGTGGGTGTGAGATACATATGGCTGTCGGTGTCGGACACTAGATCCACGTCCCACAAGTGACGTGGGCGTCGAAGCCCGTGTCACTTGTGGGACGTGGATGTAGTGTCCGACACCGACGGCCACATGTATCTCACACCGACGATACTTGCTATTTAGGGTTTCCTCTACTGCTCGGCGACCCTCGACGACCCTCGTTCCCGATAAAAAAAGAGGAAGAAGAAGAAAAAAAGAGGAGAAGAAAGATTCCGCGCCAGCGCATAGGTCCCGGTTTGTGCCACGAACCGAGACCAATGCCCCCCTTTAGTCCCGGTTGGTGCCACCAACCGGGACCAATGGCCTTGCGCTGGCGCGGTGGTGGGAGTTTAGTCCCACCTCGCTAGCTGAAGAGCTCCCGCACTTGTTTATAAGCCCTGCTCTATGTTCCCTTTCGAACTCCTCTGAACTGCAGGCTTACGAGCCTAATGAGACACTGCAATGCATGTGGGCCTACTGGGTCTGCTGCGGGCCTGAATCCTGGCCCATGGTTGGGTTTCTAGCCGTCTTCAGGCCGTGCTGGCCCAGTAGGTGGCATTTTTTTCCTATTTATTTTTTCATTTCTACTTAGAACTAAATACTTATAGTTTTTTAGTTATTTCTTTTTTCTTTTAGGTCACAAAAATTATAAACTTTCTGTTAGTGCCATTAGTTTTAAAATTTGAATAGTTTAACTTTGTTTTTTTTTAATTTGTGTGAATCACTAGTTTATGAATAACTTTACTATAAAAATTGATTTTTGAGTCATTCTTTTTCCTGCTATTTAATATTACTGTGTTTTATCATTATACTCAATTTGGTAATTTTAGTTAGTCATAACAAATATATAGGCATTTTTTCTTTTTTTGCTATTTATTTTTTCATTT
>NW_025227209.1:26279-28731 GCF_018294505.1 Triticum aestivum | reverse complement strand
TTTCTACTTACAACAAAATATTTATTGTTGCTATTTTTATTTTTTCCAGTTTTTTTGTTTTGTTTTCTATATTATTTATTTTCTTTGTTTTTTGCTTTATTTTTTAGTTCTTTTTTGCTTTTAGGTTAGCAAAATTATAAACTTTCTGTTAGTGCCATTAGTTTTCGAAAAAATATAAACTTTCTGTTAGTGCCATTAGTTTTCAAATTTGAATAGTTAAAATTTGAATTCTTTGAAATTTGTGTGAATCACAAGTTTGTGATTAACATTACTAAAAAATGAACATAGATGCACCTATAGAGAAAATTCGACCTAAATTCATAGTTTTTAAATGAACTCTGAAAAAGTTGGCATAGCATACTCGTGTGTTACAAAGTTGGCATGGTATCATCATAATAGTTGCGGGAGAAAGTCTTCACTTTTTCTTCGCTTGTGTCATTTGCTTATTGCGCCGTAACCATGGATAATCTTCATCGTTTATCAGGATGCTAGGTTCAGCCTTGACATTGAAGGGAGGAATTTCATGAAACTTTTCATAATCTTCAGACATGTCTGTCTTGCCCTCCACTCCCAGGATGTCCCTTTTTCCTAAAAGAACTATGTGACGCTTTGGCTCATCGTATGATGTATTCGCTTCCTTATCTTTTCTTTTTCTCGGTTTGGTAGACACGTCCTTCACATAGATAACCTGTGCCACGTCATTGGCTAGGACGAACGGTTCGTCAGTGTACCCAAGACTTTTCAGATCCACTGTTGTCATTCTGTACTGTGGGTCTACTTGTACCCCGCCTCCTGACAGATTGACCTATTTGCACTTAAACAAAGGGACTTTAAAATCATGTCCGTAGTCAAGTTCCCATATGTCCACTATGTAACCATAATATATGTCCTTTTCGCTCTTGGTTGCTGCATCAAAGCGGACACCGATGTTTTGGTTGGTGCTCTTTTGATCTTGGGCGATCATGTAAAATGTATTTCCATTTATCTCGTATTCTTTGTAAGTCAATACAGTCAAAGATGGTCCCCTGGACAACAAGTACAACTCATCACAAACAGTGTTGTCACATCTGAGACGTGTTTCCAACCAACTGCTGAAAGTCCTGATGTGTTCACATGTAATCCAGTCGTCGCACTGCTCCGGGTGTTTGGAGCGCAGACTGTTTTTGTGTTCATCGACATACGGGGTCACCAAGGTAGAGTTCTGTAGAACTGTGTAGTGTGCTTGAGACCAAGAATATCCGTCCCTGCATATTATTGAGTCACTTCCAAGAGTGCCTTTTCGAGTCAGTCTCCCCTCATACCGCGATTTAGGGAGACCTATCTTCTTAAGGCCAGGAATGAAGTCAACACAAAACCCGATAACATCCTCTGTTTGATGGCCCATGGAGATGCTTCCTTCTGGCCTAGCGCGGTTACGGACATATTTCTTTAGGACTCCCATGAACCTCTCAAAGGGGAACATATTGTGTAGAAATACAGGCCCAGGATGACAATCTCATCGACTAGATGAACTAGGACGTGCGTCATGATATTGAAGAAGGATGGTGGGAATACCAGCTCGAAACTGACAAGACATTGCGCCACATCACTCCTTAGCCTTGGTACGATTTCTGGATCGATCACCTTCTGAGAGATTGCATTGAGGAATGCACATAGCTTCACAATGGCTAATCGGACGTTTTCCGGTAGAAGCCCCCTCAATGCAACCGGAAACAGTTGTGTCATAATCACGTGGCAGTCATGAGACTGTAGGTTCTGAAACTTTTTCTCTGGCATATTTATTATTCCCTTTATATTCGACAAGAAGCCAGTCATGACCTTCATACTGAGCAGGCATTCAAAGAAGATTTCTTTCTCTTCTTTCATAAGAGCGTAGCTGGCAGGACCTTTATACTGCTTCGGAGGCATGCCGTCTTTTTCGTGCAAACGTTGTAGGTCCTCCCGTGCCTCAGGTGTATCTTTTGTCTTCCCATACACCACTAGTAGAAAAGGGGGCTTTGGTCCACGCCGGGTAAGCCCATTAGTCCCGGTTCAGTCCAGAACCGGGACCAATGGGTGCATTTATCCCGGTTCCTGCGGCTAAGGCATTAGTCCCGGTTCACCTGGGCCCTTTAGTCCCGGTTCGTGCCACGAACTGGGACTAAAGGGTGCGATGCCCATTAGTCCCGGTTGGTGGCACCAACCGGGACTAATGGGCTTTGAGGCATTAGTACCGGTTCATGGCACGAACCGGTACTAAAGGTCCCATTTTCAAACTCCCCCCCCCCCCCGGTGAACCGCCTTTTCAGTTTTAGAAAAAACAAAAGAAAATGATGGAAATGTCAAAAAATAAAATAAAATAAGTTTCCCATGTGATATGTGGTCTAGTTGTTGGGAAAATTTACAAATATGAATTTCGACTTTATTTACAAAATCTCTCTGGAATTTGTAAAATGGGCATAACTTTTGCATA
>NW_025227209.1:18496-24921 GCF_018294505.1 Triticum aestivum | reverse complement strand
GGATGCGGTCATTAGGGCATACATGTATCTTCTCCACCTCCAATCCTAGAGGGCAAACCACCTTCTTTGTTGCGTATGTACTGTCTGGCAATTCGTTATCCTTTGGAAGCTTCTTCTTCAATATTTTCAGTAGCTTCTCAAATCCTTTGTCAGCCACAGCATTCTCTGCCTTCCACTGCAGCAATTCCAGTACGGTATCGAGCTTTGTGTTGCCATCTTTGCAATTGGGGTACAACCATTTTTTGTGATCCTCTAACATGCGATCGAACTTCAGCTTCTCCTTTTGACTTTCGCATTGCGTCCTTGCATCGACAATGACCCGACGGAGATCATCATCATCGGGTACATCGTCTGGTTCCTCTTGATCTTCAGCAGCTTCACCTGTTGCAGCATCATTGGGCACATCGTCTGGTTCCTCTTGATCTTCACCAGCTCCCCCCGTTGCAGCATCACCGTATTCAGGGGGCACATAGTTGTCATCGTACTTTTCTTTTGCGCCGTCTTACATCATAACCCCTATTTCTCCGTGCCTCGTCCAAACATTATAGTGTGGCATGAAACCCTTGTAAAGCAGGTGGGAGTGAAGGATTTTCCGGTTAGAGTAAGACCTCGTATTCCCACATTCAGTGCATGGACAACACATAAAACTATTCTGCTTGTTTGCCTCAGCCGCATCGAGAAACTCATGCACGTCCTTAATGTACTCGGAGGTGTGTCTGTCACCGTACATCCATTGCCGGTTCATCTGCGTGCATTATATATAATTAAGTGTCCAAATTAATAGAAGTTCATCATCACATTAAAACCAAAGTACATACATAGTTCACATCTAGCAACATATAGCTCTCCAGAGCATCTAATTAATTAAACCATATATTGAAACTATGTAAAACATTTCAATGCGAAAACAAATGCGATCATAATCGCAACCAAGGTAACAATTGATCCAACGGCATAATGATACCAAGCCTTGGTATGAATGGCATATTTTCTAATCTTTCTAATCTTCAAGCGCATTGCATCCATCTTGATCTTGTGATCATCGACAACATCCGCAACATGCAACTCCAATATCATCTTCTCCTCCTCATTTTTTTTATTTTTTCCTTCAACAAATTGTTTTCTTCTTCATCTAAATTTAACCTCTCGACAATAGGGTCGGTTGGAATCTCCGATTCACATACATCCTAAATAAATAAAATCTATGTCACGTTGGTCGGCATAATTTTCATAAACAATAAATGAACCAATAGTTATAAAAATAATATATATACCACATCCGAATCATAGACAGGACGAGGGCCGACGAGGGCGGATACCAAAACCAACGCACTATATAAGATGCAATAATAAAAGTAAGAAAATAATACAAGTATCTATGTAAACATACAAGTAAGAATATTTTTTCCTTTCAGAAAAAAGATAAGAACAAGAGGCTCACCATGGTGGTGCCGGCGATGAGCTCGGCGCGGGTGATCGACGGTGGTGAAGACGGGGACGGGGTGTGATGGACCGCTAAACCTAGACAAATATTAAAGAAAATGGAGTTTGGAGGTCGAGCTTGGAGAGGAGAAAGCTTAAGTAGTGTGGCTCGGGCATTCCATCGAACACCTTATGTGCATAGGAGGTGAGCTAGAGCACCACCAAGCCCTCTCCCCCTCGACCAGAAAAAAAACAGAGCAGTGTGCTCTGCTCTTATGCGAGGGGGTATATATAGGCACCTCATTGGTCCCGGTTGGTGGCATGAACCAGGACTAAATGTGAGCCCTTGATCCTGGTTCAAGCCACCAACCGGGACCAATGGTGGTGGGCCAGGAGCGAGGCCCATTGGTCCCGGTTCGTCCCACCAACCGGGACAAAAAGGTCCAGACGAACCGGGACCAATGGCCCACGTGGCCCGGCCGGCCCCCTGGGCTCACGAACCGGGTCCAATGCCCCCATTGGTCCCGGTTCTGGATTGAACCGGGACTAATGGGCTGACCCGGCCTGAACCTTTGCCCCCTTTTCTACTAGTGAAGGCTGACCCGGCTAATACACGCCACACGAGCAGGTTGACTCTGTTGACCCTCTCCTCTTCTTTCTCTAGGGTATTAGGGCATCTACAATAGTTGATAGGATAATTTTATGTCAAGTCTTGCATGTAATTTAGACATGACAAAAAAAGTCATTAATGGGTCATCTCTTAGTTTTATCTTCAACAACTAGTCATTCCAAAAAACGTGATGAGACACATTGTGCTAAGATATCAGCCTTTTTTATGACTTCTTTCTACTCCATTTCATCATTTACTCTTTATGGCACTCCTAAAATAGTATCATTGTACATGCCCTTATGTCAAACACTTCCTATGCATCGGCAAGAACGCCGACCCTTTGGTGCTCAGCCTCGCGTTCAAGGCCCGCGCTGCACCCGCCGAAGCCAGCCACGGAGCCCCACTGCACGCCTTGGCCATCAGGTCCTCCCCCGTCTCCTCCGTCTTCGTCGCCACCGCGCTAGCCGACGCCAATGCGGCAACGCCGGCCGCCTCGCGCTGGCCTATAGGCCACAGGGTGTTGGACGAAATGCCGCTCAAAAACCTCGTCCCTTGGACCATGCTCGTCGCCGCGTACGTGCAAAGCTAGCACGGGAAGGAAGCAAGCAGACAGCTTGATTGATTTTGAAGAAGCAGCCGTGTACTTGAAGCTTGCATTGGCCAGCTACAGATTTGATCGAGCAATCTCGGCGGAACGAACAGCTATATCGACGGAAACTCCCATAACCTTACCAACCAAAAATCACATTGCACTTACGTGAGCTGCTGCCGTCAGATTAGGCTGGATGGACAGTTCATAAAATCGCCAATCACTGTAACAGTTATATTACCAACCAAAAATCACATTGCACGTACGTGAGCTGCTGCTCAACTGAAAATAATGCGCGCAACCAGTTTGACAAAATGGCTAAGAGAGAGAGGTGAGACACAAGGAAGAAAGATGGTCAACAGAGTTTCTGCCAGGTCAGCCTTGATGGGTGGGCCCATCCTGTCATAATCCTGGTTAGCTTTTAACCTAACGGTCATCTGGAATTTCTGAAACGACATGCCAAATATGCAGCAGGGTTTTACGATAAAATAAGAATAGGTAATTTTTAAGAACTCTAGCCGTAAAACTGGTAGATTTATGCTATTTACTCCACTGCCATGGGAGCTATAGGGCAAGGAAGGCGTTGTGTACATTTGGTAGTTTGACAAGCTATATATCTTTTGCACATCGTCCCCTTCTGTATCTCATAATTCAAAATAGTTGCTAGTTATATGAATTATGTATAGTATAAGCATCTACCATTTGAAATTATTGGGAATCTTTTTTTCTCCTCAATTTTTGTCATTTGTGGTGTTTGGTCATACGTCATACTGAGAACACGATTTGTGTCATCTTTGTAATCATAAGAAAATGATTTTGAAAGCGTTCCCCGCCCCTATGCCCTCCAATATTATGTTAAACATGTTCTGCCAGCACTGCATAAGAGTCAACATCAAACACATGTATCTCCTGGTTGCTTGTTCAACTATTTGTGTTTTTTCTACTCAACGGTAGAAATTTCCCTCGTTTGGCGTTGGCTAGCAGACTGGATTACCATTTCGTTTTTCCTTGCACCGGACCAGTACTGCAAGTATAGTAAACGTTGTCCGAGATTTTTCCAACACCTTCCTCTCTTATATGTACGACTATGACCACACGGATCGTATAGGCCATTTATGTTGCACCCTCAGGATCGATGGTGTGACTGTAACACAAGTGGCGAGCGACTGCACATGGCGCTAAATGTTTCATTTATTTAAGAACCGTGGCTGCTTGCAATACTTTCTTTGGATAGTCCTTTTAATTGTCCTTGAGGCTCACTTGGGTCCTCTGACCATGAAATGAACATCTTAATATGTACTTCCTCCGTTTTATTTACTCCGCATATTTGCTTCGGTCTAAATCAAACCTTGTAAACCTTGACAAAGTTCTTAGACAAAAATATTAACATATACAATAACAAATCAATTTCATTAAATTCAGTATTGAATACACTTTCACATCATATAGATTTGCTATTCTAAACGTTCATATTTTTTCTATAAACTTGGTCAAAGTTCATGATGTTTGACTTCAGACAAACCTAATATGCAGAATAAAAAAAAAGAGGGACTACCTAGTTAGGGGTCAAACTCTCTTCATTCAGTGGGCTAGGCCTTTACAAAAAGAGGGGTCAAACTCTTCTGCTCCTTTAGTTGGTTGCAGCTTTTATGTGCTTGCTATGCTTTTGTGCAGTAAGACTAATAATCGCTGGGGTCATTAGGAGTATCACAGTTTACATTGCTCCTGTTTAGTTTGGTGGCACAAGGATATGTAGTTTCATGCATTTACCACAATATATACAAGATGTAAAATTGAGTAGCTGATTCCTCCTCTTACGGAAGCACACATTTAAATTAGGTCAAATACAGTCAGAAAATGCAGATTAATTATACCTCTGCAAGTAAAATCGGGTAGATCTTATAATAACTCTATCTTAAGGCAAGGCTGTAACCTGTAGAAGATGGAAAGCGAACATAGGTAGTCATGCACAAAGCTTAGATTGTGTTTGCCTGGGCCGTGGCTTATCAGAAAATAGGTGTGGACAACCTGCGTTCTGTTGTGGCAGTGCCAGGAGGCGAGGACTGTGCTCCCAGTGTGAACTCTTCGATGGGCCTCCTGGAAGACACAAAACTCCAGTTGATTAATTTGGAGACGACGAGCTTAACCTTCCCGAAAATGTACCTGTTTTGTGCCTCCTACTTCTTGATAAACGCCATAAGACAAGTAAGTAGTCCTGGATGCCTCCTACTCCTAAGTGTGTTTCGTCTCCACTTCCAGCCAATTAGATATTGTCTTCGACCATGTCGAATCCTTGCTAGATCAAGCCAAATCATACCGTACTTTTCGGAGTCTTTGGCTGCTACGTTTGTGTGAGTGCTGTGAACAGAGAGGCTCTGGATCAAGGCACCTTTAAAGGCAGGGAGAGTGAAGGTTGTGTCCGTCCTCATGCGCCTTTCATTTTCCACGCAACACACTGCCAGGCTTTTGTTACAGTAACTCGTCCCTACATCACCCAGTCGATATAAATACCACCTTAGCACCAGTAGCCTATAAGGCTGATGACATGACCGAGAACCAACTTTTTGGTACCCTAAAATTGATTTTGAGTGCCCTATTTTACTCCCTTTGTTGGAGATTCTCTAATGCTCACCCTAAAACAGACACGCTATTTATCCGTGCACTAGTCCGGACCAGTTCGTGAACATAGATGCAGGATGTCGCTTCTGGTTGGCTAGACGGATTTCCGGACTCAGCAAAGTGTACCAGGTTTGCTGGAATTTGATCGTCCAAACTAGTCCATCAGGGATAGCATTGGGTGGCAAAAGGTGTCCGAACTACCGGAAGGGACATAAGATATGGATCTGACGGTTCTAATGTTAGGTATAATCTTGAACTAGATCATCGATGGCACGTGTTACCGTATCCGTCCATTATGATGAAGCAATGCTAGAAATTTAGTGAATATATCAAAGCATGAAAATGAAAATAGATGTTAGTATCAAAAGTAATCATAAATCTAGGGTTGTGTACATGTTTTTCATACTGATGAATAGACGGAGGGTTGTGCTTATGAACAATCAATGGAGTATCATGCCGGAGAATTACTGTTGCTACTGTCCTCCAATTAATTTGATTGCAAGGGTATCTAATTTAATGGAGCTAGGAAAGTACACAATCAAAACAATCATATCTATCCAATTCATATCATCATTTTCTCATTCTGGTTGCACATCTTGGGATGTATTAGAAAGTTGGTGTTTTGCCCGAAAAAAGAAACAGAATTTGCTTCAAACTGTCCGAGCGTATCTTATTTCAAACTACAGCATTCTTATAGGAGTGTATTTTATTTCATACTACAGTTTTCTTATTAGAGTGTATTCAGTAGGATATACTCGCACGCAGAAATGGTTGGCAAAACATTGCGCTATCTTAACAATAATCTCCTATATATTTCACTCAGCGTCAAGGAAAGTGGAGTGTCCGCAGCCCTACGACATCCACCTTGGAGGGTGAGCAATGTGAGATGCTGCCATCGACAATCACCTCTAAGAGTATGGTTAATAGTACAGCCAGCTGATGGCTATATGACATTGCCATGTCATCTATAGCCAACCTTGTAGCCTTCAAGTATAATAATAAGATACAAAGATGTGCTATTTCATTAATAAATGGCCCATATTTCACTCTCACATAGTACCTAGAAGCATTCAAATACAGCCAGTTGAACATCTTTTGCAAAGTGTTTTATTTAGAATAACCTGAGTAACCACATTACTCGGTCTTGATATTACATTCGGAGGCCAAAAGCAACGGTGGCATTGC
>NW_025227209.1:13419-18251 GCF_018294505.1 Triticum aestivum | reverse complement strand
TCTAGCCCTTTGACTTTGCACGGACGGGCTTTGACCAGTGGACCTCCCCACCCGGTTGTGTTAGGTCAACCCATAGGAACACTTTGGAGCAACATCCGGGCCAGACCCACAGCAAGATCCCCTCCGTGTAGACCCCACGTGTCCGTTTCCCCCCTCCAGATGCCGGCGGCGGCGCCGTCCGTGAGGGGGGGCACACCCCGGACACGCGTGCCGGGCGTTTGCAACCGCCACAACACTTCCAGACTTGTGAGAGGCCGCCTACGCAAGATTTGGCGGCATGCTAGCCCCCGGAGGCCGCCGGCCACAGCCGTAGACGCGCGAAGGGCAATCCGCGTAGAGGGAATTTTTCGGATACTTCTACATCACCAAAAATTATGAAAAAATACCATCGTTCCTATAGCACATGTGCCCACGTCGTGCAAAAAAACTCATGATTTTATCACGCTCCGAGTATTTAGTAATATTGACGCCGCATCGTTACCGCAGAACGTCTACTACCGTGTCATCGCCGTCCGTGAGGGGGGGCCACGCACCGGAGACGCGTCCCGCCTCTTCGGACATGCCACCACACCACCCCGCATGTATGAGGGCCCGGTGCGACGCTCCGGCGGCATTGCTACCACCCAGTGCCCCCGTCCCGCCTAACCCTGTAGCGTTTGACCACGGGATCTAGCCCTTTGACTTTGCACGGACGGGCTTTGACCAGTGGACCTCCCCACCCGGTTGTGTTAGGTCAGCCCATAGGAACACTTTGGGGCAACATCCGGGCAAGACCCACAGCAAGATCCCCTCCGTGTAGACCCCACGCGTCCGTTTCCCCCCTCCAGGTGCCGGCGGCGGCGCCGTCCGTGAGGGGGGCACGCCCCGGACACGCGTGCCGGGCATTTGCAACCGCCACAACACTTCCAGACTTGTGACAGGCCGCCTACGCAAGATTTGGCGGCATGCTAGCCCCCGGAGGCCGCCGGCCACAGCCGTAGACGCGCGAAGGGCAATCCGCGTAGAGGGATTTTTTCGGATACTTCTACATCACCAAAAATTATGAAAAAATACCATCGTTCCTATAGCACATGTGCCCACGTCGTGCAAAAAAATTCATGATTTTATCACGCTCCGAGTATTTAGTAATATTGACGCCGCATCGTTACCGCAGAACGTCTACTATCGTGTCATCGCCGTCCGTGAGGGGGGGCCACGCACCGGAGACGCGTCCCGCCTCTTCGGACATGCCACCACACCACCCCGCATGTATGAGGGCCCGGTGTGACGCTCCGGTGGCATTGCTACCCCCCAGTGCCCCCGTCCCGCCTAACCCTGTAGCGTTTGACCACGGGATCTAGCCCTTTGACTTTGCACGGACGGGCTTTGACCAGTGGACCTCCCCACCCGGTTGTGTTAGGTCAGCCCATAGGAACACTTTGGAGCAACATCCGGGCAAGACCCACAGCAAGATCCCCTCCGTGTAGACCCCACGCGTCCGTTTCCCCCCTCCAGGTGCCGGCGGCGGCGCCGTCCGTGAGGGGGGCACACCCCGGACACGCGTGCCGGGCGTTTGCAACCGCCACAACACTTCCAGACTTGTGAGAGGCCGCCTACGCAAGATTTGGCGGCATGCTAGCCCCCGGAGGCCGCCGGCCACAGCCGTAGACGCGCGAAGGGCATTCCGCGTAGAGGGAATTTTTCGGATACTTCTACATCACCAAAATTTATGAAAAAATACCATCGTTCCTATAGCACATGTGCCCACGTCGTTCAAAAAAACTCATGATTTTATCGTGCTCCGAGTATTTAGTAATATTGACGCCGCATCGTTACCGCAGAACGTCTACTACCGTGTCATCGCCGTCCGTGAGGGGGGGGCACGCACCGGAGACGCGTCCCGCCTCTTCGGACATGCCACCACACCACCCCGCATGTATGAGGGCCGGGTGCGACGCTCCGGTGGCATTGCTACCCCCAGTGCCCCCGTCCCGCCTAACCCTGTAGCATTTGACCACGGGATCTAGCCCTTTGACTTTGCACGGACGGGCTTTGACCAGTGGACCTCCCCACCCGGTTGTGTTAGGTCAGCCCATAGGAACACTTTAGAGCAACATCCGGGCCAGACCCACAGCAAGATCCCCTCCGTGTAGACCCCACGCGTCCGTTTCCCTCCTCCAGGTGCCGGCGGCGGCGCTGTCCGTGAGGGGGGGCACACCCCGGACACGCGTGCCGGGCGTTTGCAACCGCCACAACACTTCCAGACTTGTGAGAGGCCGCCTACGCAAGATTTGGCGGCATGCTAGCCCCTGGAGGCCACCGGCCACAGCCGTAGACGCGCGAAGGGCAATCCGTGTAGAGGGAATTTTTCGGATACTTCTCCATCACCAAAAATTATGAAAAAATACCATCGTTCCTATAGCACATGTGCCCACGTCGTGCAAAAAAACTCATGATTTTATCACGCTCCGAGTATTTAGTAATATTGACGCTGCATCATTACCGCAGAACGTCTACTACCGTGTCATCGCCGTCCGTGAGGGGGGGGGCACGCATCGGAGATGCGTCCCGCCTCTTCGGACATGCCACCACACCACCCCGCATGTATGAGGGCCCGGTGCGACGCTCCGGTGGCATTGCTACCCCCAGTGCCCCCGTCCCGCCTAACCCTGTAGCGTTTGACCACAGGATCTAGCCCTTTGACTTTGCACGGACGGGCTTTGACTAGTGGACCTCCCCACCCGGTTGTGTTAGGTCAGCCCATAGGAACACTTTGGAGCAACATCTGGGCCAGACCGACAGCAAGATCCCCTCCGTGTAGACCCCACGCGTCCGTTTCCCCCCTCCAGGTACCGGCGGCGGCGCCGTCCGTGAGGGGGGGCACACCCCGGACACGCGTGCCGGGCGTTTGCAACCGCCACAACACTTCCAGACTTGTGAGAGGCCGCCTACGCAGGATTTGGCGGCATGCTAGCCCCCGGAGGCCGCCGGCCAAAGCCGTAGACGCGCGAAGGGCAATCCGCGTAGAGGGAATTTTTCGGATACTTCTCCATCACCAAAAATTATGAAAAAATACCATCGTTCCTATAGCACATGTGCCCACGTCGTGCAAAAAAACTCATGATTTTATCGCGCTCCGAGTATTTAGTAATATTGACGCCGCATCGTTATCGCAGAACGTCTACTACCGTGTCATCGCCGTCCGTGAGGGGGGGGGGCACGCACCGGAGACGCGTCCCGCCTCTTCGGACATGCCACCACACCACGCCGCATGTATGAGGGCCCGATGCGACGCTCCGGTGGCATTGTTACCCCCCAGTGTCCCCGTCCCGCCTAACCCTGTAGCGTTTGACCACGGGATCTAGCCCTTTGACTTTGCACAGACGGGCTTTGACCAGTGGACCTCCCCACCCAGTTGAGTTAGGTCAGCCCATAGGAAGACTTTGGAGCAACATCCGGGCCAGATGTTGCCGTGGGCCTCTGGGCTGACCTTACACAACCGGGTGGATACGTCTACTGCTCAAAGCCCGTCCATGCAAAGTCAAAGGGGTAGATCCCATGGTCAAACGCTACAGGGTTAGGCGGGACGGGGGCCCTAGGGGGGTAGCAATGCCACCGGAGCGTCGCACCGGGACCTCATACAAGCCGCGTGCCGGGTGCCTACGCCTGCCACCATGCTTATATAACCGTAGGAGGGCTACCGCAACACCTGGCGGCATTGCTACCCCCCAGGTACCCCGTCCCGTCTAACCCTGACATAGACGACCGCCGGGTCTATCCCTTTGACTTTTGCTGGACGTAGTTTGACCGGTGGACCTTTTCACCTTGTTGTCATAGCCCAGCCATAGCTACACCCCCAACACAGTCCCGGCACAACCCACCCCAAGATTCCCTCTGCGTCGGCCCGACGTGGCCGTTTCCCCCCTCCGGGGCACGACGGCATCGACGCCCATGAGGGGGGAGGGGGCACACCCCGGAGCCGCGTGCCTGCGCTTGCCACCACGTTTCCACAACCGTAGGAGGGCCCACCGCAACATCTGGCAGCATTGCTACCCCCCACAGGTACCCGGCCCGTCCCGTCTAACCTCTCCGTGACACGACGGAAGAAGGCCCGTGTGGGGGGCAATCGATATATGTTTTCTGTACATTTAAGTTAATGAAATTAGTATTGGAAAAAAATAATAATAAGAGAAAATACAAAAAATATAAAAATATTATTAGAAATCTATGCCTACGGCAAAGCCGTCGGCATAGCTACGGCCACGGAACGGTAGAGCCCTGGATCGATGACGTGGCGTAGGGCGGGGATCAATGACGTGGCAAAAACCATGGGCCAGGCCTATGCCGACGGCCTAGCCGTCGGCATAGAAATGCCACCCCACGGGACCGGCGAACGACGCGGATCGATGACGTGGCGGCGCGATGGATCGATGATGTTGGCATAGCTATGCCGACGGCTAGGCCGTCGGCGTAGCTATGCCGACGGCCACCGTTAGCCCGTCGGCGTAGCCTGACACCGTCAAACTGCCGTCGCCGCCCGGGTAGACGGGCCCACGCGATATGCCGACGTCCTGCTCTATGCCGACGGCCCCCGTCGGTATATTTGGAAAAACGCCGACGGCTTATCTATGCCGACGGAGTACGCCGACGGCTTTAGTTGGGCCGTCGGGGTATGCCCATATATGCCGACGGGGGCCGTCGGCATAGATATGGCCGTCGGCAAAACAAGTTTTTCTGGTAGTGAATACATGGCCCATATTTCACTATCACATAGTACCTAGAAGCACGTGCTGCAGCTGGCTCTAATTCTGTAGCCGGCTCGTCTTCTCTCTCCTCTTCTCTCCCCTCCATGT
>NW_025227209.1:0-12736 GCF_018294505.1 Triticum aestivum | reverse complement strand
GCAGACCTGTGGCAGTTTCTTACAAAGCAGGAACTCAAAAGTGATATTCTATTTCCTTACCATTTTGGGTGAGTGTTTCTGTCTTGAGCACATTCTCTTTTGTTTACTCCATGCATGGTATGTGGCCGGCTAATCGATGAGTTATGCATGACGTACTGTGCATGTATCGTGTCCGCAGGTTTCACTGGATTCTGCTAGTAATTAAAGTTGACACCTCAGAATGTCTCGTCCACGACTCTCTGAATAAGGATCCAAAGCTTTGGGTCGACATGAGAAGAATGCTGCAGAAGTAATTATTTTCATTCATTTGCGCTCTATATCGATCGGCCTATTTCGTTCATTTCCTAATATCAAGTAACTAATAACTCTCTTGTTCATTTAATTTTCTTTGCCTCGTAGGGTTTGGAGACGGTTCGTAGATACAAAGGTCGGTGAATTCAAAAAAGAGCTAGAATTCAAAAGGGCAAAGGCTAAGAATGGTGAGGATATTCAGCCAGCGGGGACCAATCTATGTGCATACTATGTCTGTGAGATGATCCGGAGATACACCTCTGAACGGGTTCCGAGTGATACCAATGCTCAGAGGAATAACCTCCGGATGATGCTTAGTCCAGAAGCTCGCTTCCGACCACTTCAAGAGGAACTAGCTGGATGGTTCAGGAGGGAAGTCCTCCATCCTAAAGGAGAACACCATTACGAGGACGTAGAACTTTATATGCATTAAATTATGTATGGAAACTTGTTCAAAATTGTATATGGTCATCCGATGATATTGAATATATATTGTATATTCCTCTTGAATTTTTTTTGGTTTTAATTTCAAATTTGTTTGAAATTGTACATTCGTATGCATGTATGTAGTACCGTAGAATATGTGAAACTCCTTCAAAATTAAAATAAAGCACAAAAGAAATAAAACAATACAAATTAAACAGAAAACAGGTTTAAGGGGGGGGGAGGCAAAAACCCTAAACCTGCGGCGGCCTTTAGTCGCGGTTGGCCAGAAGAACCGCGACTAAAGGTCCTCCGCCCCGACGGCCACCTGGCGCCCACGTGGACGGGCCTTTAGTCGCGGTTCTTAAGCAACCGCGACTAAAGGGTGGGGCCTTTAGTCGCGCCCGTTCGGTCGCGGTTGCGCAACCGCGACTAATGGCAGTTGCGAACCGCGACCAAAGGCTCTTTTTCCACCAGTGAATACTTTGTCCAGGAAATCTCTGGCAACAGCGCCACTGGTGCTTCGACCAGTATCAGCTTGGAAAGATGCGTCGGAGTTATGTTTATCTATCTACTCCTTGGGGTGGAGCGGACCACTTACTTGGTGGTCGCTGTGATAGTTGGCGTGGCTTGTCGGGATACATGGGAGCCGGTAGATTTGCCCATCTCCAACGTCACCAAAAATGCACTTCACTTCTTCCTCATATCTACTTAGGCCAGAACGCTGCCGGTCGAGTTACTGTTTCTTTTCCGGTGTCATGGATTACATCATCTCTGAGGTGCCAAGCCTTCCACAATGACAGTAAGATTTTTGCCCTCGTATCGCCCTGACAAGTGTGAAGTAGAACCTGCAACCAATCAACCCCCGTATCTATTAACTTAGAGTCACTCGGCAGCATGATCCATACTTCCCTCATGGTCTGCCTACTGCCTTAAAGCTTTACTTTTGGTACAGACAACAACCGCATGGAACCCGATCGTCCTCCTCTTCTACTCCACAGATTGTTGGAGCTGCTCCAATATTGTCATCAGAGCCCTGTCCAAGTGTCCATTTGTGGGGGTGACGGCTGTGCGGCGGACTTCATGTGATGTTGAGGACGATGGCATGAGGTGGAACCTGGTGGAGGAGCAATTCCGCTAGCGGCTAGTTGTGGTCACGAGGCCGTTAGGAGGAGATGACGTGGTGATCGGATCCACGAAGGTGTCATCCACGTCAAGAGGTGGCCGCTGCATACGGGAAGATGTGGTGGTGATTGGCGATGTGATGGCGTCATGCACCACAAGATGGTGGACAGTGATCGCCAAGTTATTGCGGGTGTTTCGCATTTAGGATTTGGCGAGTTAGCATGACAAGATTAGGAAGCCGATTGTTAGCACTAATCCTGTGATGATGTATCCACATATTTGGATTTTTGTATGCATGTAGTTAGGTGTTGATGGAGGGTAGTTTTGATGGATAAGCTTTTGATAAGCATTTCTACGAGATGGATAAGGAAACGATTCTGAAGATTCCTATGAGCTCGAGGTGGCAGTCAGACTTACGAGCGTGACACTAGAAAAGCAAGGCACTTATTCCATCCTACCTGCTTACAGCATGTTGGATAAAGACATGGAGAAATAAAGATCCCAAGCTCAGCGATTGAGCACAGCGAATTAGCACATCATCCTTGCTGGTAGATGTCCCCCGTTGGTACTGCCTTAACATTCCCTCTTTGTGCAGGCACTAAATAGCAGACCTAGACCAGGATTGCTATATCTTTTGCTGCTCCCCGTCCGGCAGGGGAAATGTCTGCATCTGAAAATTTTCCGATGCCACACATTCATATCTTTATCACGCCAATAGCTTATATATAGGTCATTATGATGCATTGTCATATGCGTGAGCGTTCATCGCCAGGAGAGAATAATAAATTGTATCAATATGAGGCGTCGACTGTGAGCCTACTCGGTGGCTAGCTACTGACTGAGTAATTGAACGTGGGTGTGTGACTATGTGGTGCAAGTGGCGAGGTAAATGTGGTGAATGGGGGTGGATTTTATAGGTCGCAAGCAGTGCGTGTGCACATGACAAAGTTTTGTCTGTCAGTAATTCGCGGCTGCCTGCAACCCGAAATACTTCACGTTTTGAACCAGGAATGACTTAGTCCTTATACTGGTAGCAAAAACAAGATAACATAATTAGTTGTTATGACAAATTTATTTATTTTGGACAAGGTACATTTGTTTGGTGACTATATTTCCTATTGTCAGTTACTCATCCGACTTTATATATACAACATATTCTAACATGATATGGCTCATTGTCTTCAGTTCAAAAGGGGGATACACATTACAGAGTAGGCCAACAACAGTGCCACCCCATCCAGAAGATTCAAGTTCCAACAAAATAATACAACATTGTTAGTAATAGACATTTTTAGTTTCTTTTCCCTGGTATAGTTTCACTAAAGAAACGCCACGTCTCACAACGGTCTTATAAGTGCTGTTACGTTTTAAATTTGATGTGATCTCTATTATGTTCGACAAAGAAATCTGGTTTTTTGGAGTTGTGATGCACACGAAGTTCCATGCATGGAATGAGAGTGAGGAAGGGAAACATACTATTTAATCACTTTGCTATATGCATTTGGTAACCGCAAGATTGCAACCATGACATTACAGAAAAAGGCATTGGCCCCGCTTTATAGATAAAGTAACTTCCGAACCATCCAACCGAACTAATCAGAAAAAGAAAAAGAAACAAAAATGAAACGACAAAAGATACAAGATGCTAACTAGCAGCTAACATGCTCCAAAAGCACCAAGAAAACTTGAGCATTGGAGCCCTCGGCAAACACGAGGTCAAGCCATCGAAGAGACTAAGTCAAGAGAGCTGCATGCAGCCGAAGAAATACCTTGCTCCCTCATCTCCCAAGAGGCCACCTGAAGTTACTCCCTCGTTCGTCTCTACCTCCAAAGAAGGCCCCCTGGCCTCTCGCCCTGGATCGAAGCTGCACCGTCGGCAGGTAGAATTGCTCACCCCTGAGCAAGAATGAACAAGGCCAACTTGATGCCTGGGAGTGAACTGCAAGCACGGTCAGCTCACCTCACAAAGAAAAACTCCTACATCGTCACTGCCTCCTACAAAGACCAACATGCGCACTGCGGGCTACTGAATGGGACCAGCACCGAAGATACACCAGCAGCCGACCACCCACACCAAAGCCCCGCCACCACTCCAAAGTTCAAAAGGCGTGTCTTCAGGAAGAAAAAACGACGAGCACCACCGCCGCCCAATCCAATGGATTTAGAGCTTTCACCTGGACGCGGAGGGAGGGGGGCAAGGGTTGGACCTCGATGCCGCCTATATGAAGGAAAACGATGCCCGGAGCATCGCCTACATTGTGACCGCTGCCCGTCGACTAAGGGTTTCCCCCATTCCGAGCCCCCAACGCCAACGACCCCACTAGTGGGGGGGGGGGCTGGCACCGCCGCCACCCGAGTCCCCGCGGGGATGACATGGGGGCCTTTTTCTCGGATTTGATCTCGTCTGGGCCTGAACATGATCTGTTCTATAGAGTCGTACCGCTGCATCCTTTAGCAACTACTACTCTGTCCCATAATGTAAGACGTTTTTAACACTATATTAATGTCAAAAAACGTCTTACATTATGGGACGGAGGGAGTATGACATTAGACCAACTCAAAAGGCTAGCTGATAGTTAGCCTCATCCAGTCTACACCCATACCCACCAAAAAATGGTGCAAGAAAAAGAAACACAATATTTGATCAATGGCCTTGTTAGCAAAACCTTAGTGTAGCAAAATGACTTTTCTGCATTAAGCAAACGAAGTGTTTAAATAAATCTGAAGTTCTTGTCTAAACTTAGGTGGAACTTATTAAGGATGAATCAGAGCCAAAATGCGGGCACAGACTAGGCACTGAAAGCTATGGATAGTAATAGCGAGACTGAAGGAGTCTACTAGAAAATTGAGAACCTCAACTGGCTATTCGTGATTCTTGTGAACATTTATATGGCAGAAGATTTCTCGAGCCATGAGCCAACCAAGTATATCTCATCGGTGTGATCGAGATAGCAAGCATGATTTATAATGTTCAGGTGCGAGCTAAGTGGTGTATCGGTGTAGCATGCTCATTGCGCTTGTGGAAAATGCAATGCCCGAGCAATTGAGGAGCCAACTGTTGGAGGGATGCTTGGAACCAATGCTAACATGTTTCGGTTGGCTTCAAAAGTGCTCAAAGGGCTAGACGTACTGATTTAAATAGCGCGTTATAGCGCCGCTGTAGCGTTAAGAGCAATGTCTCAGTAAATGAAATCCGTGCACAATCATTTGCCATAGTGTGAAGTAGTTTCGCTATGGCATGATATAGCTTCCTTATAGTGGATTTTAAGGTCTGCACTATTTTGTCGAAGGAGGCTATTTTTTTCACTTGGCAAGACCCGGGTATGCTAGAGGATATGGTTCAAGGCCCATTCTCACTGCAATGATGCTAGAGGCACGAAATGCGTAAATCTTAGTACATAATCCAAGGTATGATGGATAAGATCACTTGTTAATTAGATCATCAGGAGATCAACCTGTAGAATTCTTCCTATTGTATGTCCTTGTTGTCAGCAACCGAATTGTATGCTACAAATTAACAACTGGAGCTAGCTTCGTTGCCTTTTGCCGAAGCTTGCAATGGAGATGGAGATCATTGATTAATAATAAAAAAAGGTATGCACTCCACTGTAAAAAAAACCTGTCTATTGTTGTTGGGAAACTTGAGAAGAAAAGTAATTACAGATTTTTAGGAAAGTGTATGTGCAATGCCATGGTGGTTGGCGGCGATAGGAGACATGGCCTAAACGGTGGCGGTGCGAATCCTCACTGAAGAAAAAGTGAAAAGAGCAGAGAGATATGCACTTCATCGCTGAATTATGGAATAAACCAGGGTCTTTTTTGCACACATTGAATGCCAAATGAGTCTGCTCAATCCTGTACCCCCAGTACAGATCCAACGCCCCACATGGTCTCGTACCATGGGAGTATCTCATGTACCGTATCACCATCTACCATATTCCGTACTATCTGCTTACACAATGTTGGTCGGAACCAGCAAACATAAGGATAAAGAAGAGATGGAGAAATAAAGTTCACAAGCTCAGTGATTGAACCCAGCCAATCAGCACATCGTCCCGCTATTGCCCTCTGATATCCCTCTTCGGTACTGCCAACCTCACCCTATGGGCAACATTCCGTATTTGTGCAGGCACTCTGGGCCCGTTCGGAAGTGCTCTGGATTCCCAAACGAGCCAGCTTCTCCAGGAGCCAGCGCTAGCTAGCTTCTCGCGGGAGCCAGCGATAGTTCGGCAGCAAAAAACGCTTCGCCGCGCCCTGTAGCGAGAAAAACGCTTCGCCGCGCCCTGTAGCGAGAGGAAAACGCTTCGACTCGAGGCACTTCGCGAGGGCATTCCATGTAATATCCACCAACTCCCGCTTCTTGTTTTCCAGGAGCTGGGCGAGCGTAGCTTCTGTTTTTTGCACTGCGGGCCGAGTGGATTCCAGGAGCGGACTTCTCGAAGCTGCGGCGTTCGGCGAGCTCCTCGCCCGCTTCCGGAGAAGCGCGGAGCCAGAGCACTTCCGAACGGGCCCTAAATAGAAGATCTGAACCAGGATTGTTGTATCTTTTGCTGCTCCCCGTGCGGCATGGGAAATGTCTGCATGCGAAAAGTTTCCGATGCCTCTCGTTCATGTCTTTATCCTGCCAATAGCTTATATATATGCCATTATGATGCATTGGCATGTTCACAAGCCTTCACCGCCAAAAAAGGACAAGTAAATTTTGTCAAAATGAGGCCTCGATTGTGAGCCTACTCGCTGCTGGCTAGCTAGTGACTGCGAGTAATTGAACGGGGGTGCGTGACTATGTGGTGCAAGTGGCAAGGTAAATGGGGTGAATGGAGGTACTTTTATAGGTCGCGGCAGTGCGTATGCACATGACAATAAAAGTTTTGTTTCTCAATGATTCACGGCTGCCTGCAACGCGAAATACTTCACGTTTTGAACCAGGGATAACTTAGTCATTACTGGCAGCAAAAACGAAATAACAAAAATTAGTTTTTACGACAAATTAACTTATTCTGGACAAAGTACATTTTTTTGGTGACACATTTCCTATTGCCAGTTACTCAGCAGACTTTATATACACAACATGTTGTAACCAGCATTTTGATTTTCGGTTTGTGATTTTTCTCGCCCTAGGCCGAGATGGCCGAATTTCGGTCGTTTTTAAAAATTTCGGCCGAAATTTGACCAAATTTTGACTGAAATTTGATTAAAATTTGACCAAAATTTCTCAAATTTGAACAATTTCGGCGGAAGATAGATTTCGCCCTAGGCCGAGATGGCCGAAATTTAGCCGAAATCCGTTTTTTCGGCCGAAATTCAAAACACAGGTTGTAACATGATATGGCTCGTTGCCTACAGTTCAAGAGAGTGATACACATTACAGAGTACGCCTGCAATAGTACCACCACATCAAGAAGATTGAAGTTCCAACAAAATAATAGAACATTGTTCATAATACACATTTTTAGTTTCTTTTTCCTGGTATAGAGTTTCACTAAGGAAACCCCATGTCTCACAACGGTCTCATAACTGTTGTTACATTTTAAATTACATGTGACCTCCTCTATTATGTTCGACAAAGTAATTTGTTTTTTTTTGTGGAGTTTATTGAAGCACTCGCAGTTCCATGCATGGACTAAGAGTGAGGAAGGGAAAAAAATCTTGTTTAATCTCTTTGCTATATGCACTTGGTAATTAAATGATTGCAACTATGACGTCAGACCAACTTGAAAGACCAGCTGATAGTTCGACTCAATGGCCGTGTAAGCAAAACCTCAATGTATCAAAATGAGTTTTCTGGATTAAGGAAAATAAGTGGTTACACAAATCCGAAGTTCTTGTCTAAACTTAGGTCGAACTTACTAAGGGCGACTCGGAGCCAAAATGCCACAGACTAAGCACTGAAAGCTATGAATAGTAAGCGCAAGACTGAAGGAGTCTACTAGCAAATTGATAACCTCAACTTGCTATTTGAGATTTTTGTGAACACTGATATGGCAGAAGATTTCTCGAGCCATTAGCCAACCAAGTAGATCTCATCGGTGTGAACGAGCTAGCAAACATCATTGGTAATGTTTTGGTGCAAACTAATATGGCTGCATGCATCATTCTGATGGAGAGGCCAGGGGTCATCCTCCTTTTCCAAGAAAAAAGGTGCAAACTAAGTGTAGTATCAGCGTAGCATGCTCATTGTGCTTGTGGAAAAGGCAATGCCCGAGTGATTGAGGAGCCAACTATTGGAGGGATGCTAACATATTTCAGTTGGCTTAAAAGGTGCTCAAAGGGCTAGACGTACTGATATAGCACGTCACAGCACCACTATAGCGTTAAGAGAAATGTCTCACCAAAAGAAACCAGTGTACAATCGTTTGCCATAGTGTGCTGTAGTTTCGCTTTGGCATGACATAGCTTCGTTATAGCAAATTTGAAGGGATGCACTATTTTGTCAAAGCATGCTATTTTTTTCCTTGGCTAGACCTGGGTATGCTAGAGGATATGGGGCAAGGCCCCTTCTCGCTCGAATGATGCTAGAGGCATGAAATGCGTAAATCTTAATACAACCTCCAAGGTATGGTGGACAAGACCACTTGTTAATTAGCTCATCAGGAGATCAAGCTGCAGAGTTCTTCCCATTGTATGCCCTTATCGTCAGCAACCGAATAGTATGCTACAAATTAACAGCGGTTGCTGCCTAGCTAAAGGCATCTACAGCCGAACTTGGCAAATTCGGCCCCCCAAATGCCCGCGGATGCGACCGGACACGCCCCGGCCACATCCGGACGGGATCTCATATTTCCTTCCAGTATCCACATATCTCAAATCCATGCAAATACATACACATCAATCATGCAACACAATGTCGCACGTAAATAGCAATTGTTGGTATCAAGCATGGATAGTGTTTACATAAAATTTATTTCAAGTGCCAAACTCAAGCATTGCTTCCTTGGTTGCCATTGTGGATCCACATGTGCTCCAGAAGATCATTGAGTAGCTGTGTGTGCACCTGCTGATCTCGAAGATTCTGATGCATCTGCAGAAAGTTCATAAGCTGAGCCGCATCTTGATCTTTCAGGATTTCAACTTGCTCTCCGGGTGCTTTGAAATCATGGGTCCGGGCTACACCATCACCCTCATCCTCGACAATCATATTGTGCAGAATAATAAAACATGTCGTCAACTGCCACAAAGTTTCTGATTCCCACATCATTGCAGTGCTCCGCACAATTCCCCAACGAGCCGGAAGCACACCAAATGCGTCTCCACATCCTTCCTAGCCGCTTCCTGCATTGTTGCAAAGAGGCTTTGTTTATTGCCACGGGGCTCGGATATGGTCTTCACAAACGCCACCCACTGAGGATAGATACCATCAGAAAAGATAGTACCCACTACTAGGAAAAACCTTATACACATAATCTTAGCAGCAACTCGGTACAAAAAGAGGCGCTACTACTAATTATCAGGAGCGCGGGTACAAAACAAGCGCTACTGCCACTCAGTTAGCAGTAGCGCGGCCCAGTGGAACCGCGCTGCTACTAAAATCAACCAGCAGTACCCACCAACCAAGGTTTAGCAGTAGCGCGCTCCTGAGACCAGCGCTGCTGCTAAAGTAATAGTAGTAGCGCATTTTTTTTGCTGGTCGCTACTGCTAATTTTGAACCTGGCCACATGGCGGGCCCCGCTTAGCAGCAATGCGTGTGTCGGAAGCGCGCTGCTACTATGTTCTTAGCAGTATAATACCACATTTTCCCTCCCCCCTCCCCCTCCCCCATCCTCTCTTCCTCACTATCCCCTACCTCCCACCTCCTCTCTCCCTCACTTTGCTTCTTCCTCGATACTTCTCCCTCCATTACACTCCCTTTTCTACCTACCTTTCTCTCTCTTTATTACTCCTAGCTAACTACACCACCTTCATTAATGCATCTCCTTTCTTTTTTTCCTTCCTTCTCCACTAGTTGAAGTTTTCTCCTCCCAAATTAGCTAGCTAGGTAGATGTAGCATTTAGTGAAGTGACCTATGTACCCCCTAACTAGATCTAGCCTTGTCAAGAAGAGCTTTGTCCACTTTTGATCTCCCTACTACATGCATCCATCTCCACCGCGTGTGCTCGATCTCGAGAGATAGGTGATTAAAAATTCATACTTTTGCAAGAATGGAAATATGTGTATGTACGTGTGTGTGATATGACATAATCGGGCGATATGATGGAAATTGTGTGTGTGGGATGAGTTGACGCTGAATTGTGCTTGTGAGTTGCCTATGTTTCACCGAAATGTCGATATATTTCTGTTTCGGCGAATTTTGGGCAAACTCTAGATCTATATGTCCTATTTTTAGGGAAGGTCATGCCTAATTTTTGTATGACTTTGATGCATGCACGCATTTTTATAATCAATTTATTTATTATTACCGTGCAGGCGTTCATGATGGTCAGTGGAACGATGGTGGTCAGGTGGTTGCGGTCGGCGGTGCAATACATGAAAGAAAATAACCTGACAGAGGTTTTATGTCCGTGTCGAAGATGCAAAGGAATAGGTTGGCTCGATCCCTATGACGATGGTCATGTCGAAGCGCACCTTCTCATGACTGGTTTCATGGATGGCTATACTCGGTAGATAATTGAAGATGAGGATAATGATATTGAGGACGCGGACGGGGCAGGCAATGACGACACGGGACAAGACGAAGAGACGATCGATAATGGCGGCGGGGAAGCACTACTAGGAAAAGGCTAATTAGTGGTGCACCTATTTTTGTCATTAATGCCGCACTATAGGTGCGCCACTATTACCACGCCACTAGTAACAAATAGTAATGGCATTTTTTTCTTATTCTCAGGTCAGTAGGAAGGTCACCCATCCTCACACTACTCCAGCCCGAGCATGCTTAACTTCGCCGTTCTATCCAACCCCGGCACCAACTCACTTAACAAGCACTTGTTGATATATCTATCATATCAATCCTATTAAACCTTGTTGATGTCTAGGATTTTGTTCATGTTCATGAGTGTGATGAAATTTTGAAAAAATAGTTCAAACTTGCCGGTCATATCACGTATCATATTTTGAAAAAAAAATCCAAAAAAATAAAATTTCAAACCAATTTTTTTTCCTGTTAGTGGCGCACCTAGCAAATGGTGCGCCACTAGTAAGTTTGAATTTTTTTTTCATTTTCCCCCTCTAGATCTTGAAAGCCCCGTATCTTTCGTTTTGTTAGGTTTTTGGGGATTCTCAAAACCTTGAACGGGGTTCCCCCCTGTTAGTAATGGCGCACCACCTAACAATGTGCCATTAGTAACCCTGGTTACTAATGGTGCACCTGTTACGTGGTGCGCCATTACTAGTTTTTGCAAAAAAATAAAAAAAAATGTTAGTAGTGACACACCGTGGTTGTGGTGCGTCATTACTAGGTTTGGAAAAAAGAAAAAATGTTAGTAGTGGCGCACAGAGTTTGTGGTGCGCCATTACTAGTTAAAACTAGTAATGGCGCACTATGCTCTGGTGCGCCATTACTAGTTTTGGAAAAATAAAAAAATTGTTAGTAGTGGCGCACCGTGGGTGTGGTGCACCATTAGTGATATGAACATTAATGGTGTACCTACACATGGTGCGCCACTGCTATATAGCAGTGGCGCACCACATATGTGGTGCGCCATTAATGTCCATATTAGCTATACCCCTTTTCCTAGTAGTGAAGAGGCTAGACATGGCGGCGGAGAAGGGGCCGGACATGGCAGCGGAGAGAACATTGACTCCACGCCGCATAGTTCATCGGTATTAAGTTCAATCGTGCAGGACCCTCATGTTCAAGCACTGCTTCGCAAGGAGATGAGTACTGACAGAGCTGCTTCTAGAGAGGAGGCTAAACTGCAGCAACTGGTGGTAGACTCGAACACTCCATTGTATGATGGTTGCAATCCTGAGGTGACCCGCTTGAGTTTCACGCTCCAACTCCTGAAGACGAAGGCTAAAAACAAATGGACCGACACTAGGCTCGATGAGCATCTCAAGTACCTAAAGGATGTTCTTCCCATGGGGAATCTATGTCCTAATAGTGTGGATGAGGCCAAGAAGATCGTGTGCCCTCTTGATCTGTCGCACGTTAGATACCATGCATGCATCAACGATCACATAATTTATCGGAAGGAGCACGCGGAAAAAACAAGCTGTCCGGTGTGCAATGCTTCTCGATACAAGAAGGCCGGGAAGAAATCTCCCCAGAAAGTTATATGGTACTTACTGCTGCCTCTTGAGCACTGCGTTGATTTTCCCTTGAAGAGGAAAGGGTGATGCAGTAAAGCAGCGTAAGTATTTCCCTCAGTTTTTGAGAACCAGTTTTTGAGAACCAAGGTATCAATCCAGTAGGAGACCACGCGCGAGTCACCTCGTACCTACACAAACAAATAAGAACCTCGCAACCAACGTGATAAAGGCTTTGTCAATCCCTTCACGGCCACTTGCAAGAGTAGGATCTAATAGAGATAATAATAATAATAATAAGATAAATATTCTTGGTATTTTTATGATATAGATTGAAAGTAAAAGATAGAATAATAAAGTAGATGGGAGACTTATATGATGGAGAATAGACCCGGAGGCCATAGGTTTCACTAGTGGCTTCTCTCAAGATAGCATAAGTATTACGGTGGATGAACAAATTACTGTCGAGCAATTGATAGAAAAGCGAATAATTATGAGAATATCTAGGCATGATCATCTATATAGGCATCACGTCCGCGACAAGTAGACCGAAACGATTCGGTATCTACTACTATTACTCCACACATCGATTGCAATCCAGCATGCATCTAGAGTATTAAGTTCACAAGAACAGAGTAACGCCTTAAGCAAGATGACATGATGTAGAGGGATAAACTCATGCAATATGATATAAACCCCATCTTTTTATC
>NW_025227208.1:0-513 GCF_018294505.1 Triticum aestivum | reverse complement strand
CACAAACACTTACCTGAAGTAAACACCGGCAAACCTGATTGCTATAAGACTAATCCTAACCGGACTCGAGTAATACAAGGAAAGCAAACCGACTCAAGCTAGCTTTCCTTATACCACTACAAACCAACATAGACTTGCAGACTAATAAGTTTGGATTAAGCTAACAATCACCCCCCCTAATCCAAACACTCGACTCTTTACTCGAGAGACTCGCAAACGACAACCTGCTCATCTTGTGACGCTGGTTGCCTCCGGTGACGCACCTTACCGCACTGCAACTTCCCTTTCTTGCAATGATGCCACCACTTCATCACCATTTTTTTTCATGTTGATTATTGTAGACTGAAATTAACGATTACCTGGACTACCAGCCACGCTGCCACATCTTAGCGCGCTATATGCCGACTAAACGCATAGCCTCATGCAGGAACTCAACTTAACTGGTGCGCATCCTCTTCACGTTGATCTTCATCTTCTCATCGGTTGCTCGCACACGGGGAGTCACATCTCATC
>NW_025227207.1:0-776 GCF_018294505.1 Triticum aestivum | reverse complement strand
ATCGCAAATGGAGGTTTAGCTGCACAACGTGATCTATGGCAGGATCAGTTCATTCAGGATCGATTCCATTCATATTGTATGCACACGCGTGACACATAATAGTCTGTCAAACTAATAAATTCAATGGATGCTAACAATGGCTGTAAACTGCAGTAAACAATAAAGGAGCTGAGCACTAATTACCTCACATCTCAAACTCTTGTTGACTTATATGAACTGTATGGTAAGTCTAGAGAGTAGATGTGTAGTAAGGAAAGAATAAACGGACCCAAGCCTATGTAACTCTATGGCAACACCCAGCAGATGAAGATGATCCACATGAGGCCATTCCAGATACATTCTATTTGCTTACCTCATTTCCTTCTCTAGAGGAAGACTCGATGCATGCATTTGCTCTTGTATGTGTATGTATGTCTATACTTAGAGTCTCAGACTCACAAGGCTGCAACATATCTGCAATGCCACCCAACTGCGTCAGCTCATTGACCTTTAGTTCCTTCTCAGAAATATCCAGCTTTCAAATGTGGCCGACAAAATTTCTTGGAAGTGGACTCCAGGTAGCCGATCCGTGCTTGTTCTCTGCCAGCTCTAGGCCTGGACCAAGATGACGACCTATATGAGAAAACAAATTGGACCCGCGTGACTAATATGAAACCTAACCAAGGGGAGAAGAAGGGGGGCGTGAGAGGACCTTGTTGACAGCCGAACTCTGTAGCGTTGTCGCTGGAGAAGAACCCCGCGGAGCACCCTCTCATGGCGTCGGACATGCGGCTGCA
>NW_025227206.1:0-955 GCF_018294505.1 Triticum aestivum | reverse complement strand
TCGGCACCATCATCTCTCTCTTGCCCACCAAGGACGCCGCGCGGACAACCGCTCTCTCTTCCCGGTGGCGCTACCTCTGGTGCTCCGCCCCGCTTAACCTCGCGGTCGACTACCTCGTCGGCCATATCTGGCGCACCGCCTCGTTCAACCGCGACGTCGACTACAAACCTGTTTACCGCCAGGTGAGCGAGCGCATCGCCGTCATCGTCTCCAAGATCCTCGCCGTGCATACCGGCCCCGCTCGCCGCCTCTCCTTCGGTGACCGCCACGGCATCCACCTCAGCCGTGACCTCTGCGCCAAGTTCGACGGCTGGTTCTGGTCCCCCGCCTTCGATGGCCTCGAGGAGCTTGATTTCTACTTGGGCGACAATCCGTGGTGGACGCTGCCGCCGTCCGTGCTCCGTTTCACGCCCACGCTGCGCATGGTCAGACTGTGCGGTTGTGATTTCCACGAGATTAAAGTTACCCCCTCACTTCATCTCCCTCGGCTGAAGGAGCTCAAGCTCTGTGGTGTCGCTATCTCGGAGGCGACCCTCCACTGCCTGCTCGCTGCCTCCACTGCGCTAGAGAACCTTCAGCTTGATAACATCCAGGGGCCCAGCTCCGTCCGGATCATCTCGTCCACTCTACGGAGTGTTGGTGTCGCTGGTTCTTACTCCTACGGTGAAGAGTCCCTGCTTCAGGAGCTTGTCATTGAAGATGCACCTTGCCTTCAGAGATTGATCACACTTGGTCCATTTGGTGGCCCGAGGATAGTCAGAGTCCTTGCGGCGTTGAAATTGATGGTGTTGGGCTGCTTGTCTAGCGAAAATTTCAAAACTGTGAATGGAGCAATTCTGCAGGTAAAAAACTTGCATGCATTTCGGTATTTTCTACTTGCAATCTATTGATGCGTGTGTATCTGTTTTCTCTAGGAAATTGTCCCCACTAGCTTGACCACGTCGGGACGCACAGT
>NW_025227205.1:0-2082 GCF_018294505.1 Triticum aestivum | reverse complement strand
CTAGCGAGCAGACTTGTAGTTATGGCCTCATTTTGATGTCCTTTATTTTATTCTTGTGTAGATATGAAGACCATGGATGATGACAATGCATCATACCGACATATGTACGCTATTGGCGAGAGAAAAGATATGAATGAGCAGCATCAGAAAATTTCCAGACACAAGTATTTCCTTTGTCGATGGGGTAGCAGCAGAAGAAATGGCCATCCTGGTCTACCAGGGAACGTTTTCCAGTGCCTGTTGGCCTAGCATGCCGGTGCCTTGCTCTGCTGCTATCCAGTAGCTGCAGGCATAGGGAAAATTGTAATTTGAACCCGTCACCGCAGTACAAGTTTGGCAAGATGCCAAGGGGCATGCATAACGGGCCGATGTGCCAATGGGCTGGTCGCAATCACTGAGCTTGTGAACTTTACATGTGTGAGCGTTCTCACAATTTGCTTGTTGCAACATAGGAGGAACTACAACAGAATTTCGGCCTAAGTACAAAAATGAGGGGAAAAAAATCCTAGACTGTCGATCAAACATGGCTGGTACAGAGTGAAGCGGAGGGATCTCAAGAAACTTAAATGTATGTATAAAAGTTAGATAAAGAACACTGCTTTTGTGACAACAAGCTCAGCTCTCTCAAATCAGAACAACATTGATGCCCCATTTCCTCCTAGTTATATAAAATCTTATTTTTAACGTAAATTTTTTAAATCGAATATAGGTTGAACTTTATGCAAATTTGGTTTTTACTCCGTCATATATAGGGGATTGGTTTAGGTCCAGCGAATTACTCCACCAGATCCTTCACTATTTTTAGGGGATCGGTTAGCGTTGCCCTTAATAACTTCCTCCAATAAGTATAAAAAAGAACATCAGATATGGTATTCCCACAAAAAAAAGAACATCAGATATAGTAAACACTTTCTTTTGCATGATCCAGAAAACTCATTTTGAAACATTGCTATTTTGCTAACAAGGCCATTGATCAAAGATTGTGTTTCTATTTGTTGCACAATTTTTTGGTGGTTATGGGTGCTAGATTGGATGAGCTGAACCTTCAGCTGGTATTTTGAGTTGCTCCGACATTTTGGTTGTAATCTTTCAAATACCAAGTGCATATAGCAAAGAGATTCAGTAGGAACTGCGGAACTGTGTGCGTCAATATACTCCAAATCAAATAGTTTCCTTTGTCAAGCATATAATAGAGGAGACCACCTGTAATTCAAAACATAACAAGACTTACCAGACCCGTTATGAAACAGAACATTTCTTTTGTGAGACGATACCAGGAAGAAAGAAACTAAGAAAACTATAGTAGGATAATATATATTGGGTAGAAAAATTGTATTATAAACAATGTTCTACTCCCTCCGACCCATAATGTAAGACGTTTTTTGAAGTGTCAAAAAATGTCTTACGTTATTAGACGGAGGGAGTATTATTTTGTGGGACTTGAATATTCTTGATGTTGTGTTACTATTGCAGACCTACTTCGTAAAGTGCATCACCCACTTCAACTGGAGACAACTAACCTTATCATGTTACAATAGGTTGTGTATAAAAGGTCTCCTGAGTAATTGACATGAAGAAATGTGTCACCAAACAACTGTACTTTGTCCAAAGTAAATTAATATGTCATAGAAATCCCTTTTTCCCCTTTTTGCTACCAGTAATGACTAAGTTATCGCTGGTTCAAGCGTGAAATGTTTTGTACGTACATCACGCTAGCGTTAGAAAAAATGCCACTTTGAAGGCAAGCCACGAATCACTGGTCATGTGCACAAGTACTGCTTGCAACCTATAAAATCACCCACTTCCCTCGCCACTCGCATCACAGTCACACACTCATGTTAAATTACCAGAGTCATTAGCTACCTAGCGAGTAGGCTTGTAGTTGTGGCCTCATTTTGATGCCCTTTATTTGATTCTTGTGTAGAGATGAAGAATGTCGATGATGACAATGCATCATACCGACCTATGTACGCTATTGGTGCGAGAAAAGATATGAATGAGCGGCATCAGAAAATTTTTAGACACAAATATTTCCTTTGTTGGTGGGGTAGCAGGAGAAGAAATGGCCATCCTGGTCTACCA
>NW_025227204.1:0-2229 GCF_018294505.1 Triticum aestivum | reverse complement strand
CGTTGGCTGCAGCATGCCTCTGCCTTCGTTACCGCGGGCACCAGATCACCCACAATGCACTAGTCCCTTGCTGCGGTGGTGGCGACCTCCATTGGCTGCTGCATAGCAGGAACCATGACTTCGATTTTGAAATGAGAGATTGAAAAATGTTGGGGAGATTTGTGCAAAATAGCAAGGGTTAGCTGATGTCATATTTATTGAAAACACCCTTGCTTGTACGACATTGTCGGTCCATCGGTCAAAGCCTATGCCACGTCGATGGAATAAGTAGCCCAAGTGTACGCGGTGACCACTTTTGTTTACTGATATGCGCTTCATAACTGTAATTTGGCTATTTCTAAGTTCAGTGACCAAAGTCAATTTTTCGAACGAGTCTAGTGGCTATGGGTGAATTTATCACCATCAGCATAACCATGATATATGCACAGGCAGCCCACATGATTGCAGGCTTTTTAATCGCAACAACAAGTTTAGCAGCCACTACATGCGAGCGCAGGTATGCGGTGCTGCTCTATAGTCATGTCATTTATTTTAAGGCACATGTTGCGTGTGAGTCAGCTGAGGTAAGAAGAAAATCAGCCTCCATCTGAGCCGTTAGATTACGGGAATGGAACAACATTCCATCGACGAGCCACCGCTAGCCAGAATGTTTGCAGGGCGAACCAGGTTGCCACTGTAACATAGGTGATGTTGCGACCCCCAACGACCTCTGCAATAGAGGTGAGGTTGCAACCTCGCCAACACCCATTTGACATAAGCGAGCATTCTGTTGCATCAATGGTGTTGAAAAGGAGCACAGGTGAGCATCTAAACACTAGCGATGTTGCAAAGCCCGCTATCATGTTGACAACACCATCGAGGTGCGGTGCTGGAATGGATGGTCACGGACAGGGAGCTCTTCCTTGTCATGAAGGGGACAGAAGAAAAGGAAGAAAGATGAGCGTTGCAATAATCCACCATCTAACTTTGCGGTAGCACCCCTTCTCGATCCACATCGCGCCTCCGGCTTCGACGAGATCCACGGTTGCAATAGTGGCAGCAGTCAGTAGGCTTGTAGCACCCTCAAGCAGCACCGGTCCTGGCTTTGCATTACACCCACCAACAACAGCTAGCAAGACTGCTGCCCGACAGAACGGAATAGGAACTTCCATCACCGGCCTCCAGTCTAGCTCGCCCAAGAACTTCCTTGCAGCAGCCACCAAGTTGGACAACTTTCTTGGTGGACTAAAGTACATCCATAGTGGCTGCTACAAAGGTGGGAGATGCCCTCATCGACAAGGATCCTGGTGGACCTTGGAGAGATATAGGAACAACAACAACTGCAGCGCGCATCCCCGGTGATAGATGGAGCTTCCAGCAGCAATGGTCCCGGCCAGCCTTGAGCTTGGGCAAGAAGTGCGACCGCCGAGGGGCCAGCCTGATGACGTTCCTCGACCACCCGCTGTGCGTACATACATGAAATCATTAATTAAGGAGTACTTTTTGCAAAGTCACTCCCATCCAGGTTGCCACAAGTGATGCACTGCATGTGCGCCACTTGTTGCAACCCGGAAGTTTTCCCTCTTTTAGGTACATTTATTTAAAACATTTTATTTCTTAAACCGTGCGTTCAAATATCGTACCGTTTTCACTGTTGGATTCCTTGCGTCCAGATCATCAAAACAAAATTCCATGTTGATAGCTTTCGACGAACATATTTTTCAAGAATAACCGAACTGCAAGGACATTTTTTGCCTTTCCGAAGAGCCACAATTGTGCCTCTCGCGCAAGCAAATCTAAGCCACTACAGAAGCAAAACTTTGCTTCTCGCGGAAGAAAAAATAATAATCCATTATCTTTTTCTTTTTTCCCGAGAGGCACAATTATGCGTCTCATGGAAATAAATTTGTGCCTTCACGAAAAGTAAATATGTGCCTCTCGCGGAAGGGAAAAAACTGATTTATTTTCCTTTCGAGAGGCATGACTGTGCCTCTCGTGGAAGAAAATCTGTGCCTTCACGAGAAGTAAATATGTGCCTCTCGCAAAAGGAAAAAAAGAAGTTTTCTCTTGCGACTTTTTTCGATTTTTTTGCCCACTACCTAAGAAAAACCGGGGGGAAACCGAAAAGCCAAAAAACTAGAAAAAATCATCTAAAAGCCAAAAACGCATATAAAAAGTAAATAAAATAAAATCCGGAGGGAGCACCCAAACCCTGACACGTGGCGGTGGCTGATATCGCGTCAAGTGGCA
>NW_025227203.1:0-2938 GCF_018294505.1 Triticum aestivum | reverse complement strand
GAGAGGATCTCGTCCCGAGATCTAGGATGGCACCAAAGAGAAAAAGAAGAGGGAGAGAAGAGGTAAAACTAAGTTGCTTCTTTGACAAATGAGTGAAACCAAAGAACCTTGAAAGATTGAACAACTTGAAAGAAAGAATACAACGGAGATGAACAAAGTTGATAACTCTCCGTTAGAAAAGAGGAACAAGGAAGAACCAATTCGGACAGCATTCCGTTTGAAAAGAGATGCAAGACTTGATAGGATGAAAAAAACTTGAGCAGAGGGCACAACACTCTGGTTAAACAAGATAGAGAAGGAAAATAATGATGTAATTTGGGCAGCATTCCGACTGTAAATGGAAGGAATTGAACATGATCTTGACAAAACAAGATGATGGGTTGAAGAGAGCAACAACACAATGCCTCCAGAACAAATGTAAGAAGGGAATCAAAAGAACGGTGGAGAAAACAACATCTTCTACCTCAAATGAGCTTGCAAAGGCATCCTTAGGCGAAGGGTCGAACGGAGTTGTTGGAAAACCAACAACGAAAAGAGTAAGCTTGTTGTGGGCTTATGGAAAACATCTCGAAAACTTGAGGTGAAATTCTGCCACCGAAAACAATGATTGATAGGGAAACAATGAAGAGATGAAAAGAATCCTTGACGAACCACCATGTAGAGCCTCCATGAAGAACTCCGGTAATAAAAGAATGATTAAAAAGAAGTGAAGGATGAAAAGAATTAGATTGAAGCCTTGCAATGATTAAGATGGAGCTTCGTGGTGACATACTTGAGAGAGCTTGGAACTCTGGGAAAAGAAAAGATGAAACAATTGAAACCAAGAATTTTTATGAACCTTCGGAATAAGGAATTAATCACTTGGATGAAACAAGAATAAGAATTACATTATGCTTATCCTTCATCAATTAAATTGATGACAAGCAACGGATTGCATACAACTTAATCTCGTAGAAAGGATTAAGATAGATATGGCGCAAACTTGAGAAGGTCTTCGACGAACCACCGGTAGGATTGAAACAACGGATAAATTGATATGATAATGAAGGAAGAGAAATCTAGAACGAATCACCGTAAGAATTAAAAACGAACGGAGAAAAGATAAGGAAACACCGGGAAGAATTAGAAAACGAACGAAGGTACTTGAGGGAATTTAGATACACGAGAACGAAGAGATCATGAAATGCTTAGAGGATATTTGATCGATGCACCGGTACGATTTGGAGAACGAGAGCTGAAAGCTGAGAATGAATAAATCTGAGATGATGTGCTCCGGATGATCAAACTAAAAAGACTCTTAAATTTCTCCGGATGGGTGAAAAGAATTCTCACAATCGAAAACAATTATGAGAGGATGGCAGCAAGTTAGAACCATGAACCTTTGAGAGAACGGATAAGATATGGAGAAAAAACTCTTCTTCGGTCTTCAAAATCCGAGAATGACGACGAGAACACCACCATGATTTGTTGAGGCACTCCAGAATGAAAATTAGAAAGGTTGAACCAGCAACGAGAAGAATTTGAAAGATCTTGGAGAAAGACATTTGACTGATGACAAAACATTCTTACGTCAAACTTGGAAAAGAATTTGTGAATAGCTCCGGGGAAAATTAGAAGAGTCAGGTAAGATTCTGGGAAAAGACCTGTGGGTTAGGACCCACTCAAGAGAAACACCGTTGACATGATTTGAAGAGAGATTGCACCGGTTGAATTAAATGGCCTGGATGAGATAACAACCCCGAGATATCTTGAACGGATTAGGAATGAAAATGCGAATCTTCTGAGATATCTTCAGCACTCCGCAACAATTGAATAGCAAGCGGGGAATGATTATGAGGTGCACCGGCATGAGAAAGCATTTGAACTAAGGAAAAGAATATGATCAACACCGAAAGCTTGAATTGAACCCACTGGAGGAGAAAAGAGAACGAAGAATGATAAACTTGTAGAGCATCTTCATGAGAACCACCGGGTAAGAACATTGACGGAAAAGAATGGAGAGGCTTCCCATCAATAAGATGGATACTTGATTAATAAATCTTAGTCCTTGTAGAAAAAGGGTGGGAGGGTGGGTAAAACAAAAGGCAACTTGGGAAGGATGAAACAAACACCGTTGAGAGAACTTAGAATAGATCTTGCGGATGTCGAAAATGATCGGATCCACTTGAAGAGAAACACGCCGGTTGAAAAAGAATTAACATGACAACCTCGATGATCATGAAGGATTAGTATTCACATGAGAATACCGCTTAGGAAAGGTGTGGAAACACATTTGACATTGAAGCAACTCGAATACCACAATCGATCAAAAACAAAGGATTGGCTTGCAAAATAAGCCGGAACAAACATATGATAGAGATTTCGTCCGAAGTTTTTGTGGTGGGGCCCACACGGGATCAACCGTACAGCACCATCATGTACAAGGCAATGCACATGACATACGAAGCGTCCCCGAGTCAGCATAGCCAAGGACTCTTTAGGACATAACGAGACCACTGTAAAACCAACCGTGGATAGGCGGACCACTAGACGTCGAACCCCAATCTCATATCATGCATCTGTCGGAAAGATATCCTAAGAGCTACTTGAATTCCCACTTATAAACTCCCAAAACTTTCTGGTTATGTAATCATGTGTTGGGGATACAGGGGAAGCATAATATCTCACCCAAAACTAGCAAATCCTACATCCAGTTGTATCCATCCTTCAACACATAACCAAGAAACCTTCGGAAATCATTTACCTCAACCTTCGAAAAGCATCCGTTATAGGAGTTATGGCAATACTCCCGAACTCCCACCCCAGTACTGGGTGGCGTCGAGGTTATCTTACCAACAACTACATAAAAGAGATTTTCGATGTCGGCGAACTCAGGTATTCCAAAACTACAACGATAAAATTATGACGACAACACCTCGGAGCTCAACTCCCCGGGACA
>NW_025227202.1:0-3256 GCF_018294505.1 Triticum aestivum | reverse complement strand
CCGCCAAAGTTCATTTATACGTAAAATATAAATAAAACTTCAAAAAATAAAGCACTCCCCACCCGCCGCATCCGGCAGCCCTAGTCGTCCTTCTAAGAGTTAGAGCTCGTGAGGTCAAAGTACACCAGTGCCTCTGCCTAAAGAAAGGCCTGCCGGTAGACCACCAACGCCGCCTCCTTTGGCGTCTGCCTTGGCGGCTGTTCCTGCCTAGCGCAGCGCACGCGCCTCCTTCGCCTGTTGCCGCCATTCCTCGTCCTCCTCGTGCTCTCGCTGCATCCGCCATTCCGCGTCAGCCCGCTAGTGCGCCTTCTAGACCTCGAGTGCTGCACCTCCTCCTCGTCAGTGGAGTGCATCCACACACCCGGCGTGTTGAACCACTCCCGAGCGACACCGGTCCACTGCTACCTCTCGAGGACACCATCGGGCAATTTAGCACCGGCGTGGGCGTGGGCGGTACCCGTGGTGACAGTGGCGGTAGCGGATAGACGCAATCGCATGCCGTGAAGAGCTGGAGTGCCTCCTTCATGCCACCCTATCCCGTGGCCGACGAGCGCCCCCGTCCCCTCAGCTGGCACCAGTGTCCATCTCGCTGGACCGCACGACGAGCTGGCCTCGGCGTCATGCTTGGCCTTGGGCCTTTGCCAAAGAAGCCGGCCATGTCATCTAGGTTTTCCTAGCTGCCAGCGAGGGGGCACGTGTGGCCAGATGTGGACGGAAGTGAAAATCAGAAGTGGATGTGCCCCTGCACACGCTTGCCATTTAAAAAGACCATGGGCTAGCCACGCTTCACGCCGTTGCCATGCGTGCCCAAGTTAGGTGGACGCATTGACTATGACCACGGGTGGTAGTGGGGCGGCCGACACGCGGGCCCGAGGTGGACACCGAGGGGATGTGTGGCACGTCTGTCTCGTGTCTGTGTGGACGCAAATCAGGCACAAGTTTGGACCGGAAATGCGTCCACACAGATGACAAGCGGACAAGATTTGGTTTTGCATCACGCTTTGGGCCCACGTTTTCGTCCGTTTCAACCCAAAACGAACACGCGTGGACCAAATGCATCGACGTGTTGGAGTTTCCCTAACTCTTCATGCATGCATCGACCACCTCCGTGGCCTTGAATCCGAGTTCTTTTAGAGGAAGGCCTTTATGGCTAGTTTTATTAAAATTTAAATAACACTTACACCATCAGCTAAAAAATTATGAATAAAGCCAGGAGGTGAGTCCAACCACACATTTGTTGGATCATCACAACCTTTTTGTCCTAGCACATGAGCTACCATATTTGACTCGCGGTTACAATGCTCGATCAAAACCTTCCCGAAATCAAGACTAAGTTCTCAGGCCTTCGATCTGAGTTTATCGAATGGTCCGCACAACATGACCCTTATTGCAACCCTTTGGAGCTATTGCAGAGCGGCTACGCATTCGTGGGCCTCCTTTCCCGTATGCCACGTGTCCCTGCGAACCATATACACTTTCGCTGTCTCTTATCTGAAAGCGTTCTCATCGCATCATTTTTCAACCGAATTGATCCCCTTTCTCCTTGGCTCCTTGCATTGCTTCTCCTAAGAGAGCCTCTCTCTCCCTGCCCTCTCACACTCGAGATCCCCTACTCCACCGCATTGTTTAGCAATACCACCCCTCCCCCTCCCTGTGCATCAGCCTCGGCCACCGCCTTTGTTCGCTACACACGCCGCCCTAGCCCCCGCATGATGCAACCACGGGGCCACCACATGCGCCATCGCCTCGATAGCTGCGCTCCGCAATGGGCGTCGCCCTGCATCCAACACCACATGTTGTTTTCCTTCGAATCCAAGGCAAGAGCGCGGCCCCAGCATGCGCACCTGCCATTAGCCGCCTGGCTCATCTCTTGCATGTGTTCGCGTGCAATGGTGGGAATTTCGCTGGAGGGGTGAACTCGCCATGCCTGTTGCGAAGGTGTTAGGGGCACTACTTTTTTAGACATGTTGCAAGGCCCGGTTGCCACCACGATTGCTTGTTGCAATGGGTAGCATCGTCGCGGTGTTGCATGTCGCTACCATCGATGGTGCTAGATTGCAACACGCAGGGTGTTGCATACCACGAAGCATTGCAACTGCAACATCCGCATTGTTGTGCTATGAGCAACAAACGACTTGTTGCAATGTCCCTGGTGTCCCCCCGTGAGGACGGATTAGCGGTGCCGCGAGCTCTTCAGGTTGCAACATCGTCGGTATTTCTGCGACCAGGCACTGATTCATTATATAATCTCGGATTTTGCGCAAAACTTTGCCCAGGAAACACTGAAATGTATTATAGCACATTACATGCTAGGCTGATATCCCGAGGTTTTGCAAGACAGTTTTACAAACAATACAAACTCCTTTGCATACACTATGAAAGGCCAAAGTAAGAGGGAGTCCACTGCACAAGAACCTGCTACTCCCCTGGTTCTGCAGACTTCTGAATTCCAATATAACAATTACCAGTTACCAAGATAGAGATAACAAAAAACATACATTACTTCATTATGGTAACAAAAAGATGTACGGTAACAAAAAGTTACTCCCTCCGCCCCATAATATAAGAGTATTTTTTACACTAGTATTAAGTCAGTGTGCGGGTATAGGATTCACGCCATTCTTTCCTATGTATTCTAGTTCATTTTTAGGACTCCACTGCCATTTTTGCAAGAAACTGCATTGGTGGCGGATAACCGATTACGGTAAAGCATTGTCCCTTGTCTAAGCCAAATAGCCAATAACCAACTAAAACTTAAGCTAAAATTTCCAGATTTCCCTAGACTTCCCCCCAACACTTTGTCCAACTAAAACATGCGCACAAGACACGCTGAAATGTCTCCAGTAAATGCATGGTAAACTAACATTCCCAGGTTTTGCATAGCAGTCTAGCAAACAATTGTAGCAACTCTTTTACCTGCACTTTTCAGAGACCAAAGTAAGATGCCCGCCAATCTGCCGTTTTCTACATAGATTTCCTTTTCAGGAACAAAGACTACATAGCATAGACGTGTATATGCACATCGGGGTGGGTGTATCAAAAATTGAACAAACATGATCGACAGAAGTTCAGCAATTCAGGTGGTGAACCACAAAAAATAGGCGCATGATCTTTCTGCATACTGCATGCTAGACCACTTCAAGCCTGCCCAGTTTTTCGTTTTTCATCAAGCGGCCAAGCACTAATTCGTTATCAAAGCTAATAATAAACCCAGAGTTTGGACACCACCACGGCAGACTAGAACATGGGGGGGGGG
>NW_025227201.1:0-6055 GCF_018294505.1 Triticum aestivum | reverse complement strand
TTTTTATGGCCTTTCTCTTTTTTTGGGCCTTCTCTTTTTTATGGCCTTTCATTTTTTATTTATTCCTCACTTGGGACAATGCTCTAATAATGATGATCATCACACTTCTATTTATTTACAACTCAATGATTACAACTCGATACTAGAACAAAGATGACTCTATATGAATGCCTCCGGCAGTGTACCGGGATATGCAATGAACCAAGAGTGACATGTATGAAAGAACTATGAACGGTGGCTTTGCCACAAATACTATGTCAACTACATGATCATGCTAAGCAATATGACAATGATGAATGTGTCATGATGAACGGAATGATGGAAAGTTGCATGGCAATATATCTCGGAATGGCTATGGAAATGCCATAATAGGTAGGTATGGTGGCTGTTTTGAGGAAGATATAAGGATGTTTATGTGTGAAAGAGCGTATCATATCACAGGGTTTGGATGCACCGGTGAAGTTTGCGCCAACTCTCAATGTGAGAAAGGGCAATGCATGGTACCAAAGAGGCTAGCAAGGATGGAAGGGTGAGAGTGTGTATAATCCATGGACTCAGCATTAGTCATAAAGAACTCACATACTTATTGCAAAAATCTACAAGTCATCAAAAACCTCGGTACTACGCGCATGCTCCTAGGGGGATAGATTGGTAGGAAAAGACCATCGCTCATCCCCGACCGCCACCCATAAGGAAGACAATCAAATAACACCTCATGTTTCAAATTTGTTGCATAACGTTTACCATACGTGCATGCTACGGGACTTGCAAACTTCAACACAAGTATTTCTCAATTTCACAACAACTCAACTTGCATGACTTTGATATTATTACCTCCATATCTCAAAACAATCATCAAGCATCAAACTTTTCTTAGTATTCAACACACTCATAAGAAAGTTTTATTATTAATCTTGCATACCAAGCATATTAGGATTTTAAGCAAATTACCATGCTATTAAGAATCTCAAAATAATCTAAGTGAAGCATGAGAGGTCAATAGTTTCTACAAAACAAATCCACCACCATGCTCTAAAAGATATAAGTGAAGCACTAGAGCAAAACTATAAAGCTCAAAAGATATAAGTGAAGCACATAGAGTATTCTATCAAATTCCAAATCACGTATGGCTCTCTCAAAAGGTGTGTACAGCAAGGATGATTGTGGTATACTAACAAGAAAAGACTCAAATCATAAAAGACGCTCCAAGCAAAACACATATCATGTGGTCAATAAAAATATAGCTCCAAGTAAAGTTACCGATAGAAGTAGACGAAAGAGGGGATGCCTTCCGGGGCATCCCCAAGATTTGGCTTTTAGGTGTCCTTAGATTATCTTGGAGGTGCCATGGGCATCCCCAAGCTTAGGCTCTTGCCACTCCTTGTTCCATAATCCATAAAATCTTTACCCAAAACTTGAAAACTTCACAACGCAAAACTTAAAGTAGAAAATCTCATCAACTCCGTTAGCGAAAGAAAACAAAAGACCACTTCAAGGTACTATAATGAACTCATTATTTATTTATATTGGTGTTAAACCTACTGTATTCCAACTTTTCTATGGATTATAAACTATTTTACTAGCCATAGATTCATCAAAATAAGCAAACAACAAATGAAAAACAGAATCTGTCAAAAACAGAACAGTCTGTAGTAATCTGTAGCTAGAGAAAGATCTGGAACCCCAAAAATTCTAAAATAAATTTCTGGACGTGAGGAATTTATCTATTAATCATCTGAAAAAAGAATTAACTAAATATAACTTTCCAACTAAAAATGACAGCAGTTCTCATGAGCGCTAAAGTTTCTGTTTTTTACAGCAAGTTCAAGAAGACTTTCCCCAAGTCTTCCCAACGGTTCTACTTGGCACAAACACTAAGTAAACACAAAAAACACAACCAAAACAGAGGCTAAATAAATTATTTATTACTAAACAGAAGCAAAAAGCAAGGAATAAAATTAAAATTGGGTTGCCTCCCAACAAGCGCTATCGTTTAACGCCCCTAGCTAGGCATAACAAGTAAGAATAGATCTAGGTATTGCCATCTTTGGTAGCCAATTCTTCAATGAGGCATCTATCTCCCTTAGTAATTTCTTTCTTTGTAGTGATTATCAATCTCTCAGGCACAAGATCTTCATTTGTAGCAATTGGTTCCTTAATGATAGCAAAAAGATTGGGATGAATACTTATAGATTTTAGATCCGCAGTTTCCTTAGTAGATGATTCATCCTTATTTTTAGGAACATACATAAGCTTGGCAATTTTAGTAGGAGGACTTGGAGTATTCTTTATGGAAGAAAAAGCGGTTCCCAAGTTTCTAATGATACCCTCAAGTTTATCGATTCTAGTGGAATCTAGATTTATTTTCTCATTAACTATGGGTTCCTTTTCCTTAATATTTTTCAAAATCATTCCTACCCTAGATCCATATTGGGTAATTTGATTGTGGATCTTTTTATCTAGATTTTCAATTAATTCAATGGTAGCAACTTTATTTTCAATAATTTCAAGTGTTTGCATAACATGCTCCAAAGTTAACATAGTTCCATTAACCAAAAGAGGTGGTGAGCCAAATAAATCTAACATAGCATTATAAGAATCAAATGTATGGCTACCCAAGAAATTCCCTCCAGTAATGGTATCAAGAATATATCTATACCAAGGACTAGCACCTACATAAAAGTTGCGGAGAAGAACTGAAGTAGATTGCTTCCTCGTAGGTCTATTTTGAGCATTGCAAATTCTATACCAAGCATCTTTTAGATTTTCTCCCTCCCTTTGTTTAAAATTTAGAACTTCATTCTCGGGAGACAACGGAGAAGATATGAGACTAGCCATGACGACAAGCAAACAAACTAACACACTAGCAAACAAAAAGCAAACGGGCAAAAAGTGGCAAATAGAGAAGGAGGATAGAGAGAGAGAGAGGGTGAATAAAGCGGCAAGGGTGAAATGGGGGAGAGGAAGATGAGAGGCAAATGGCAAATAATGTAATGCGGGAGATAGGGATTGTGATGGGTACTTGGTATGTTGACTTTTGCGCAGACTCCTCGGCAACGGCGCCAGAAATTCTTCTTGCTACCTCTTGAGCACTGCGTTGGATTTCCCCGAACAGGAGAGGATGATGCAGCAAAGTAGCGTAAGTATTTCCCTCAGTTTTTGAGAACCAAGGTATCAATCCAGTAGGAGGCTACGCGTGAGTTCCTCGTACCTACACAAAAACAATAGCTCAACACAACCAACGCGCTTAGGGGTTGTCAATCCCTTCACGGTCACTTACGAAAGTGAGATCTGATAGAGATTATAAATAATATTTTTGGTACTTTTGGTATAGAGATGCAAAGTAAAAAGTAAAAGCAAAGTAAAAGCAAAGCCATAATAAAGTGATGGAGATTGATATGATGAGAAAGAGACCCGGGGGCCATAGGTTTCACTAGTGGCTTCTCTCAAGAGCATAAGAATTCTACGGTGGGTGAACAAATTACTGTTGAGCAATTGACAGAATTGAGCATAGTTATGAGAATATCTAGGTATGATCATGTATATAGGCATCACGTCCGAGACAAGTAGACCGACTCCTGCCTGCATCTACTACTCTTACTCCACTCATCGACCGCTATCCAGCATGCATCTAGAGTATTAAGTTAAAAACAGAGTAACGCCTTAAGCAAGATGACATGATGTAGAGGGATAGTTTCATGCAATATGATAAAAACTCCATCTTGTTATCCTCGATGGCAACAATACAACATGTGCCTTGCTGCCCCTTCTATCACTGGGAAAGGACACCACAAGATTGAACCCAAAGCTAAGCACTTCTCCCATGGCAAGAAAAATCAATCTAGTAGGCCAAACCAAACTGATAATTTGAAGAGACTTGCAAAGATAACCAATCATACATAAAAGAATTCAGAGAAGCTTCAAATATTATTCATAGATAGACTTGATCATAAACCCACAATTCATTGGTCTCAACAAACACACCACAAAAAGAAGATTACATCGAATAGATCTCCACGAGAGAGGGGGAGAACATTGTATTGAGATCCAAAAAGAGAGAAGAACACATCTAGTTACTAACTATGGACCCGTAGGTCTGAAGTAAACTACTCACACTTCATCGGAGGGGCTTGGATGATGATGTAGAAGCCCTGCATGATCGATGCCCCCTCTGGCAGAGCTCCGGAACAGGCCCCAAGATGGGATCTCGTGGATACAGAAAGTTGCGGCGGTGGAATTAGGTTTTTGGCTCCGTCCCCGATCGTTTGGTGGTATGTGGATATATAGGAGGAAGAAGTACGTCGGTGGAGCTTCGAGGGGCCCACGAGGCAGGGGGGCGTGCCCTAGGGGGGGCGCCCTCCACCCTCGTGGCCGCCTCGTGGCTTTCTTGACAGAGGGTCCAAGTCTCCTAGATCTTATCTGATGAGAAAGTCACATTTCTGAAGGTTTCATTCCGTTTGGACTCCGTTTGTTATTCCGTTTCTCCGAAACACTGAAATAGGCAAAAAAACAGCAATTCTGGGCTGGGCGTCCGGTTAATAGGTTAGTCCCAAAAATAATATAAAAGTGGAAAATAAAGCCCAATATAGTCCAAAAAACAGTAGATAATATAGCATGGAGCAATCAAAAATTATAGATACGTTGGAGATGTATCAAGGTGGAACATGGGCGTAGTGCCCGGAGGGAGGTGGCGGTAGCCGGCTTGGAGGAAGAAGCGAGTAAACTCTCTAGGGACCCTCCAACTTGAGATGGCCCACACCCTCAGGCTATTCTCGACGATGACCCCGGCCGGGTACTCCATCTCTGGCATGATGCGAGGGCGACGGTAGGTAGGGCCGTAGAACTGAATGGTGGCTCGAGTGGTGGATTTGGCTCGAAAATAAGAAGCGGAGGAGGCTTGAGAGATGAGTGTGAGAGGGATGAGGAAATGGTACCCTTTTATAGCCGCGTTGCAGCCGTAGTCAATGTACACGAGGCCTTTGATCGTTTTCTCTTCTCTGTTCATGGTGGCATAAGTAATTGTGGGCATTAATTCAAAAACGGCGGGCAGAGCATCCAAAGAGGCGCGGGCGGCACATGCGAGATGCTTCTGTGGACTTGCATCGGCGGTGACTCCGCGTGGGAAACAGGCCCGTTTATACGCGTGTGACACTAAAAAGGAGCTGCACCACCAACGCGTCCGTCCCATGGCTCAGGTTCGTGCATGCAATTGTTAAAATAGCTTAGATGCAACGTACCTATACGCTGCGCGTGTGTCGCTACTTTACTGCGTCGCTGCATGCATGCAAATGGCTAGGCTATGAACGCACTGTGTCCCTGCGTTCATGAGCAGAATAGCTAGGCATGCATAGCATGCATGACAGGGATGTCCCACATGTCAGTGACCCTCTCGCAAGCAGCCCATCCCTCTCGCATGCATGCCAACAGAGCACGACATGGCCATGTGCACGCACGCGAGGCTCTGCCGGGCCTGATCCGCTCGGCCCAACGGTCACTGAGATGCTCCCCCACTCAACGTTATCTGTTCGTCAGAGAAAAAAAAGGTGGCCAATCAGATTGGAGAATCAGGGCTCCCATGGATCGCCCCCGCGGAATCCTTCTAGAAGGCCTATCCGACGGTCGCAGTTTGGCGTTAGGGTTAGATCGACGTTGGACGTTTGGTGTTAGGGTTACATGGGTGTTGGAGGCAGTCAACGGGGTTTTGAAAGGTTTGACCGAACATTCAAATGTGTATAACTAATTCAAAAAAATCTAAAAAATGAAAAACCTATGCATATAGTCTTGTTATGTTACATAGTTATGATATAAAATGATAAACTTGATCTAATGATCTTTGCATGAAAAAACCCTTCACAAATTGGACTATCTCGACTGAGGTTGCATAGAGTTCAAAGGAGTGAGAAGATGGTTTGAGGTTTTGAAAATGCAAAAAATCAAAAACCTCACCTTAGCTTCATTTTGGAGTGACTAAGCAGGATCTGAAGTTATTTTAGCATTTTAAAATTTTAAACTATTTTTATTGCTGACTTTGTATTAAAGGGTGTTTTTTCAAAAA
>NW_025227200.1:4260-8319 GCF_018294505.1 Triticum aestivum | reverse complement strand
AAAAAGTTGATCTGTTTCCTGCAGCGGAGGTAGAGGCTGTACCAGCATTGGTAGCTTTCTTCCTGGGAGACCTTCTTGGAGGAGCAGCAGGTGTAGTGGCAGCAGGTGTAGCTTTCTTCCTAGGAGACCTTCTTGGAGGAGCAACAGGTGTAGTGGCAGCAGGTGTAGGAGCAGTAGTTGATGGAGATGGCCTCTTCCTTGGTGGTGCAACAGCTGTAGGTGCAGTAGTAGATGAAGATGGCCTCTTCCTTGGTGGTGCAGCAGCTGTAGATGCATTTGTTGTTGAAGTAGAAGCTTGTGACCTGTTTGGCTGCATTTCAAAAACAGTTAAGGCTTGTGAGTTACAATGGAGACAAAATAAAGAGAATTGAGGTGCTACTATAACTAACCTGATGCTGGTTCATTCTCATAGCAAGAGCTGGCTTGAGGGGCTTGGAGCAAACATTGTATCTATGCCCTACAAGTTTGCAGTTGCTGGAAGTAATAGATGGCATCCTAGATGTATCTCTTGGTGCTGGCTTCTCAAATTGGTTTTTCCTCCTCTTTGTCTGTTGCTTCCCAACCTTGTCTTTGAATACTGGAGGCTCTATGTCTTGAGTTCTTGTCCTTGGCAATAGGTTTGGACCAGGCACAGGAAATATGATATGTGCAAATGCTTTTTTATACATTTCCTTTTTGAAGAAATCAGCAACAAAGTCCTCTGGCTGCAACTTAGCTTTCACTATTGCAGAAACTGCATGATGGCAAGGCATAGAAGTCATATCCCATTTCCTACATCCACATGTTCTGTCCAGCAAGTTCACTGAGTAAGTGTTTTCTCCACTAGTCACTTGGTAGATGTTAGGACCAGCCATCAAAGTCTGGCACCACCTTGAGTTGTATTTTGTCTCTCTAACATTTTAGCATAGGTAGGGCAAATCTCCCAATTTGTTGTCTCTGTCTTTGTTCTATTCTTGTTAAATTTGACCATCAATTTTGTCCTAATTCCTTCTATCATGGTCACTATTGGCTTGCCTCTGACATCTAATATCATTTTATTAAACACCTCACTGATATTGTTCACTACCAGGTCAGTTTTGCAATTAAAATCCATAGCATGCCTAGCCCAAGTATGAACATGGATTTTGTGAAGCCATGTCCAAGCAGCCTTACACTCTCTTTTCAAAGCATTCATTGCATCAAGGTGTTCATTCTCAGTATAAGAGTAGCTAGCTGCATCCATGTGTTTCTTTAATTCATCACCTCTAAAACCAGCAGTTTGGAAATTCTAATAGATATGTCTAAGGCAGAATCTTTATGGACAATTGGGGAAAACATGGTTTATTGCATTTAAAAGCCCCTGTTTGAAACAATGGGAAATAAAGCTAAGCATTGGTCCTATAAACAATAAAACAGTGAAGCTATAGCAATGTGCATATGAAACCATGAAACCTAGTGCAATATTGTATGAGAAGAGAAGTTTACCTTTTGCCTATCAGAGATGATGGTATAATAGCCAAACTTCCCACTTTCTCCACCAAGTGCATCTTTAAGCTGTGTTAAGAACCAGGTCCAGCTGTCTTTGTCCTTTTTGTCAACAACTCCAAATGCTATAGGGTAGATATTATTGTTCCCATCCCTTCCTGTTGCAGCAAGGATCTGTTGACCTGTTGACAGCTTGACAAAACAACCATCTACCCCTGCAAAGCTGACAATTGTGAGAATATAGTGTATGTAATGTGAGCACATAAACAATTCACAACTTAGTAAATGAAATGTACCTATGAATGGTCTGCATCCATTCAAAAACCCTTCTTTGCAAGCACTTAGACAGAAAAAGAGGCCATGAAACCTAGGGTTTTTGCTTGGGTGCTCTGGTACATGCCTAGTAGTAACAATACATCTAGAGCCTGGGTTTGTATCCAACACAGCCTGCAAATAATCTCTTATTCTAGTGTAGTCCTCTCTGATCTCCTTGGACAACCTTCAATGCTTGCTTCCTAGCCCTGTAGGCCATATGGGTGGACATCTCTATTCCATATTTCTTCTTCAGTGTCTGCATTATTGTGGTGACTGGTGTGCCAATATCAACTCTCATCATTGCCTCACACTGGTGTGCAACCCATTTTGTAGTGACCTTGGTGTTCTCTCCTACTGCTGGGCATGTGTGCACAAAATTTGCCTTCCTTATGCAAAAAGTAGTCTCATTTGCAACAACAAAAGCTGCAATAAAGAAAGGGCATTTTACATTTGTGCACACAACTATGATGCTGTCATTGCAGTTTCTGTGGAACTCATAATTCCTATTCTGAGTTATGTGCAATGTCTGAATTGCTCTCCTAAACTGATACACATTGAGGAAACAAAGTTTTCTGCAAAACTGCTCCTCTAGGTTCTCTCTCTCCTCACTATACCAGATCCTTGGCAAAGATCTCACTGATCTGCTCTTCCTTCCATTGAGTAGAACAAATTGTACTTCCTCAGCTCCATCATCATATTCCTGCTTCAAAACACCAAGATCTGGCTCCTCATCTGATGATGGTGCCGAAACATCCTCAAATCTCTGTTCCAAGCTAGAATGTGACCTCTCTGTTGGCCCTTTCCTAGCATTCTTCTTCTTTGTAGGCACCTCTTGCTGCTGACGCTGCTCCACCTGCTCCTCTTGGTGCACCTGCTCCTCTTGCTCCACCTCCACATGTTGCCCTTCCTCATCTTCCTCATACAGTTCATCCACATCAGTGTCTCCATCAAAATGAATGAGTGGATCCTCTCTTTGCTTCCTCATCTCATTAAGCCTCTGAAGATAGTCCTCATCTGCATCCAGATCTGAATCATCTTCAGTTAGAAGAATTGGTAGCTTCTGCTTAACTTTATTTACATGCTCAGCTGCAATCTTATGTTTCCTAAATTTGGCAATCTTTGTTCTCCTCTTCAACTCCATTAATGTCTCCAGTTCATCCTGATGTGCTGCATTGGATTGGTCCATGGCAGCATTTGTATCCAGATCATGGTTTGTGCTCTGCTGTGTAGTGTAGAACTGCAATGGCTCTGGCTGACTCTGTATTATACTTTTTGGTGGTGATCTTAAGAGAACACTAGAAGGATTTACTACATACACAGGGTTCTCTCCTATATGGCTCAAAGGAACCTGCTCCTCAACCAGATAACCTGAGTTCAAATCTGCAGGTCTTGGATCAGTGCCCCTAACCACTATCAAGTTCACTACGTGCTGATCATTGTTAGCAATATGGTCAAGCATTTCATCCACCTTATCATCATCACAAATTTCATCCATTCCTGCAATCCCCACACCAGGACCCCTCACAAAATACATGAAATCATTAAGCCCATATCCCTCTATCTCTATTAGGGCAACCAAATTATAATATGGTATGTCTGAGATGCAAATTGATCTCTCCAAATTGTCTCTGTCATGGAAGTCCATTCTAACTTCCCAAACATCATCGTTCAAACTACACACAAGTAATTAAAATAGCTTAATTTACAGAGCACTAAAACAGAGCACCAATGTACTGTAAAAAAAATGCATAATTCCTAAAACAGAGCACCAATGTACTATAAAAATGCATAATTCTTAAAACAGAGCACTAAAACAGAGTAATCAACATTATAATTGCTACAATACAGTACAATACACTCTGAAAACAACAAACACCTTCTAAAAACCACTGTCAAGTTCTGAAAACCAGTCAACTTCACTGTCAAAGCAAAGCAAATTGATCTCTCCAAGTAGAGTACCCTGCTAACTACTCTGCTGACTACATCATCAACTAGCTACTTTGCTAACTACTCTATCAACTAGCTACTTTGTTAACTAAAAATCAACCGCAACTAAATCACAATTAAGAGAGCACCAATTAACAGTGCCAAAAAACCTAACCCTAACCCTAGAATCGATCTACACGAAGAGGGAAGAGGGGAGAGGGAAGAGGAAACTCACTAGACGCCGCCGAATGACGAGGCAATCCGGTGACTCTCCGACGGATTCTCCTTCACTGCCCTGGCCCAAGATCTTGCCGCCACATATTCGAGACAGTGCTGGGGGCTCTGGCTGGGGCT
>NW_025227200.1:0-3974 GCF_018294505.1 Triticum aestivum | reverse complement strand
GACTGAGAGGAGAGAGTGCGGGGCAGGAAAAGAGAGTGAGAGGAGCGGACCGGGCGGGGTACGGCTCGAAGACTAAGCGGCCCGGCTCGAACTGGTGCGCCAGCGGCATGTAACGCCATCTAACGGCGTTGCCGTGTGAACAGTGTTGCCACGTCGACGGATGCGGGCCCCCCTTGTCATAAACGCACTTAAAACAGTCCAAACAAGCAACTAGTGTTTTTTGCAAAAAGTTATGAAAAAAATTAGTGCTTTTTGGCACAATTTCGTATATGTGTGATACCTGCAAACCTAGCCTAAAGTGTCGATGTTTTTTGCAATTCACTCCTACGCAAAGGAGTTAACACCATCATCGCTCTTGTCGCATGGTCCCTCTGGAAACACCATAACGATGTTCTACTCGACAACCTCCGACCGTTGAACAACGAGCTTGCTCGCATAATCAAGGATGAGGCTCGCTTGTGGGCACGTCACGGAGCCAAAGGGATTGCTTTAGTTATTCCCGTAACCTAATACTTCTATTGAGGCTGACAAACCTCTTCTATGCTCCTTTTGCACTCAGTGGGACGCCGTTTCGTGTATGCCCCCTCAAGTTGCGCCCTGTTACCTCTCTACCCCTATCAGTGCAATGATACGCAACAATGCGTATTCACAAAAAAAAAGAATGACAAGTTCCTTGTGGTCACGAAGCATTCTCCGAGTGATCTTGCGGTCCGTCACCTAGTTCTCCACACGCAACATCACCTCACAACTCAGTTCCGCCTTGCCTATAAAGAACTAGGCGCATCCGGTTGTTTTCCGATGCCTCCCACTCATATCTTCATCACACTAATTGCATATGTCTTTATGATGTGTTGTGATCCTTGAGAACTTTCATGACCCCAACAGAATACACTAAACCATGCCAATGAAGCCAAGATTATGAGTCTACTTTCTGAATATGCTTGACTCATGAGTGATTCACGGATATGCATGTGACTGTGTGGTGTGAGTGACAAGATAAGCGGGTGAACGGCCCGAGTTTTATAGAGTTTCAACTCTTCAGAATGTGTATTTAGACAATGGGTGCATATGCACCTAGGCGCCATAGCCAATTTCCAAAATTTTGGTTCTTTAAATCGAATATATGTTGAACTTTACACAAATTTGGTTTTTACTCCATTATATATAGGGGATTGGTTAGGTCCGGCGAAGCTTACTGGAGTAAATATACTACAGTAAGGATTTACTCCACCAGATCCTTCACTATTTTTAGGGGATCCGTTAGAGTTGCCCTTAATAAGTTCCTCCAATAAGTATAAAAAAGAACATCAGATATGGTAAACACTTCTTTTGCTTAATCCAGAAAACTCCTTTTGATACATTGATATTTTGCTAACAAGGCCATTGATCAAAGATTGCATTTCTACATGTCGCACCATATTTTTTTGTGGTTATGGGTGATAGATTGGATGAGCCGAACCTACAGCTGGTCTTTTGAATTGCTCTGGCATTGTGGTTGTAATCTTTCAAATACCAAGTGCATATAGCAAAGAGACTCATCAGTAGGAACTGTGTGAGTCAATATACTCCAAACCAAATCAGTTTCCTTTGTCAAGCATATAACAGGGGAGACCACCTGTAATTCAAAACGTAACAAGACTTATCAGAACCGTTATGAAACAGAACATTTCTTTTGTGAGATGATACCAGGAAGAAGAAACTAAGAAAAAGTATAGTAGGATTACATATATTGATAAAAAAAGGTGTATTATAAACAACGTTCTATTATTTTGTCGGAAGATGAATCTTCTTGATGTTGTGGTACTATTGCGGACCTACTTTATAATGTGCATCACCCTCTTGAACTGGAGACAACAAACCATATCATGTTACAATAGGCTGTGTATTAAAAGTCTCCTGAGTAACTAACAAGAAGAAATGTGTCACCAAACAAATGTACTTTGTCCAAAGTAGAAAACCTTTTTTTCATATCTTTTTTGCTACCAGTAGGACTAATTATCCCTTGTTCAAAACGTGTAGAATTTTGTACGTACATCATGCTTGCGTTCTTAAAGAGAAATGCCTCGTTGCAGGAAAGCAATGAATCACTTACAGACAAAAAAAATATTGTGGTGACGTGCACAGGCACTGCTCGCAAGCTATAAAAATCACCCACTTCCCTCACCACTCGCATCACAGTCACACGCCTACTTGACTTACCGACAATGATTAGCTAGCTAGCGAGTAGGCACACAGTCGTGCCTCATTTTGATGCGTTTCATTTTATTCTTGTGTAGAGATAAAGGCTCTCGTGATGACAATGCATGATAAAGACCTATGTACGCTATTGGCGTGATAGAAGATATGAATGAGCGGCATCAGAAATATTTCGGTTACGAATATTTCCTTTTCTGGCGGGGTAATAGTAGAAGAAATGGCTATCCTGACCTGTCAAGGAACGTTGTTATACAGTGCCTATTGGCCATGCTCAGGTGCTATCTAGTACCTGCACGGATAGGGAACGTTGTATTTTGAAGTTGGAACCCGTTACCATCGTAGCAGCTTGGAAGATGCTGAGGGGCAAGCATAACGGGCCGATGTGCCAATGGGCTGTCTCAATCACTGATCTTGTGAAATTTACATGTGTGAGAGTTGTCACAAAGTGACTTGCTGCAGCCTGGGAGCAACTACAATAGAACCTTGGCCTAAGTGCGAAAATGACAAAAAAAAAAAAACAATCCTAGACCATCGGATCAAACATAGATGGGTACAGAGTCAAGCACAGGGATCTCAAGCAACTGTAAATGTACTAGCATGTACCCGGGCGGCGGCACGCCGCGCCTCGTCGATACGTTGTGTTTATATATGTTACTTTTATTTTTACAGTTAAACTCAATTTAAAGCAAGAGAGCTAGATAGTTGAGGTTACAATCATAAAAGAGTCAATTACACTGGTGGTGCTAGAACTTGGCGTGAAAGGTCACTTTGGTGCTAGAACTTGTGACATACATTAAACAGGTCTAAAAACTTGGCTCGGATGTGCAAATACAGTGCAAATCGAGTTTGGATACGAAAGTAGCACTGACTAGGCTCGCCTGCGTGGCGTGTGTCCTGCTGTCAGTGACGGGAAGGCAGGGAGGAAAGCATGTGGCCTATTTTTTTGCACAAACTCCCTCGATTTTTTTTATTTTTCACACAGCAGCCCTTGTCGACGTTGGCATTTTCAGTTTTTTCGCCTCTATGACCAATAGGTCCCGCCTGTCAAGGCAGTATTTAGAATTAGAACGAAAAATATAAGCCCCAGATCTCGAACAAGCGACCATGGCTAGCACATAGCAGAACTTAAGCACTCGACCCATTACGTCTTGACATCCGCACATGTTATTTTATAAATTTTTAAAGGTATGTAAATTCTAATCTCAGTAATAAAATTATGGTTTAATTATTCTTGCAGTATAATATTTTAAATACAAAACAAATAAATTAATTTTCAAAAATTTCATGTATTATTTAGATAATATGCATATATTTAAAATAATATTTATGAAATATAAAAATGTCTTTATAGTTTATACAATACTCATATGATTAAATTGCAAATTTAAAAATATTCATGTAATAATATGCATATTGAATAGAAAATATGAAATTAGTTATATATTTTCCGTATATTTCAGTAAATGCTTATATAAGTTTAAAATTGTTTAGAGTTTTAACACTATATTAATTGATGTAGTATATAAAATTGTTCATGCTTTCAGAATTTTGTTGTTGTTTTATAAAGTGTTCAAGTGTTTTCTTAAAACTAAATAAATACACCCTCTGTTTTGGAACGAAGATACATTTAGGAGTGAAAGTGGTACATTTTATATCCTTTAAATCTTATAACGGAATGCATTCCGTGCGGCCTAGCTTACACTATTACTTTCTAGAAGTTTATAAAATATATGTAAATTAGAATCATATATTATAATATATATATATATATGAAATAC
>NW_025227199.1:9704-10861 GCF_018294505.1 Triticum aestivum | reverse complement strand
ATACAATATATATTCAATATCATCGGATGACCATATACAATTTTGAACAAGTTTCCATACATAATTTAATGCATATAAAGTTCTACGTCCTCGTAATGGTGTTCTCCTTTAGGATGGAGGACTTCCCTCCTGAACCATCCAGCTAGTTCCTCTTGAAGTGGTCGGAAGCGAGCTTCTGGACTAAGCATCATCCGGAGGTTATTCCTCTGAGCATTGGTATCACTCGGAACCCGCTCAGAGGTGTATCTCCGGATCATCTCACAGACATAGTATGCACATAGATTGGTCCCCGCTGGCTGAATATCCTCACCATTCTTAGCCTTTGCCCTTTTGAATTCTAGCTCTTTTTTGAATTCACCGACCTTTGTATCTACGAACCGTCTCCAAACCCTACGAGGCAAAGAAAATTAAATGAACAAGAGAGTTATTAGTTACTTGATATTAGGAAATGAACGAAATAGGCCGATCGATATAGAACGCAAATGAATGAAAATAATTACTTCTGCAGCATTCTTCTCATGTCGACCCAAAGCTTTGGATCCTTATTCAGAGAGTCGTGGACGAGACATTCTGAGGTGTCAACTTTAATTACTAGCAGAATCCAGTGGAACCTGCGGACACGATACATGCACAGTACGTCATGCATAACTCATCGATTAGCCGGCCACATACCATGCATGGAGTAAACAAAAGATAATGTGCTCAAGACAGAAACACTCACCCAAAATGGTAAGGAAATAGAATATCACTTTTGAGTTCCTGCTTTGTAAGAAACTGCCACAGGTCTGCCTCCATGTCGGCAGGGTGATGCTCCAACACATATCCATTAACGATGTGTGGGTCAATGAACCCAACATCATGGATGTTCCTTACTCTGCATTCCTTAATCTTCATTCTGCATGTATAATAGCGGACACAACAATATAGTTAGGACATATATATAGTGCAGGCAATATGAACGAGATGGGGTAGAAATAAATCACTTACAGAACGTAGCAACTGATGATAGATTTGTCGAGCTCGCGCAGATTGAAAAGCTGGAACAATTCACTCAGATGAATTTGTACATAGTAATGTTTGAAGTGATGCTCATATCTAACTTCCGCATAAATATATTCTTTGGCGTTTTTATTTTTTATGTAACCCTTGTACCATTT
>NW_025227199.1:0-1390 GCF_018294505.1 Triticum aestivum | reverse complement strand
GGTTGGCCTGGCCAACCGCGACTAAAGCCCCTCACGTGCACCAGCTGGCCACCGAGCGCCCTGGCCCAAGCCTTTGGTCGCGGTTCGTCAGCCGAACCGCGACTAAAGACTTCATTAGTCGCGGTTCCTACAGTTTCGCGACTAATGGGGCTGGACGGAAACCTCTTTTTCTACCAGTGAAAGACGTTTAGATCATCAAAGTAGTAATCTAAACGCTTTTATATTAGTTCACGAAGGGAATTTTAATAATCTAAACATTTTTATATTAGTTTACAGAGGGAGTAATTAAACAAACAAATCACTAAAGAACCGTATCATAGCACGGGAACTTCTTCCGGGGATGGAAATGCCACGGGAACTTCAAAGCAATATAACATGCTATGATATCGTATGCACCTTTTTATATTCATAAACAAAACAGACCGTGAGTGCCGGCTTTGTCTTTTCCTCATCAGAAATTGGTTGGGATTTCGCCCTCTTTTACCCGTTGAGTTTCTCGTTGTATAAAAATCACACTCAAATTATATTATATTTTGAAGTACGATCCGGACTTGTTACAACTTACAACCGAATGCATCCTTTTAGGATTGCTTTTAGCTCGACAAATAACATGAACCGGAGTACGGAAGTAATCCACTCAGGAGGGAGAAAACTAAATACGGCCTCCTCCACGTTGGGTTAAATCGTTATGAAAGACAAGATCGACGTGTAGTATCAAATACTCCTATATAGGGAGAGGATTTGTGCTATGCATGTGCAGGGGCACCGAGTCCCTCGCGCTTGCTTTTTTGTTTGTCTTTTGGTTTTTTATTTTTATTTTAATTTTTGAATAAAAAGTTCAAAAATAAGTTCTGTTTTCATATTAGTGTTTCTCGTGACGAGGATTTTCAAACAAGATCTATTTTGAATAAATTTTGATAAATTTTGAAAATAAATGTTAAGTTTTAACTCTTCAAATTTAGTACGCGGAAACGATAAAATTATGATTTTTGTGCCCACGACCGACAAAAAAAAATATCTTAATTTTTTATCTATGAAACTTGGTTAAAGTGAGCGTGAAAATCACAAGTTTCGGATACAAAATCTTTAGTTTCAATGACGACTGGAACTGAAAACTTACTGTGCTCTCGCGCGGAATCTAACTACTCCTGTGAATCGCCAAGAAATCTAGCGGCCGGGCAGGTCCCCGCACCTGCGTGCCCGTGCGAATTTCCGCTCCTATATATCACATGAAAGAAATTATTTCATGAACTACTTACATTTTGCATTGACTATTTTTATGCTTTAGAGTCCGCGCTACCTACAAAAATTCGTCCTCCGTCACTGTGCCACTTGATGAGAAGTGCGGCAATGTCTGGAGCACCATATACGTGCCATATTATGAGAGGGG
>NW_025227198.1:84395-85955 GCF_018294505.1 Triticum aestivum | reverse complement strand
CTCTCCTTGTTTTCCTCAATCTTGTTACCCTCCTCATCGAATTTGTTGTATTCCGGAGGTAGAACGAAATGTTCCATAAGCTTTTTGAAGCAATCTTTTTTTGTTCTCTTATCGACAAAAGTGAAACCAGCAATTCGTGCCTTCTTTGGCTTATTCCACTCCTGGACGGTGATCGAGACGTTGTCTCTAACAATGGCTCCGCATTGGTTGACAAACTTGGTGGCGTTCTTGCGGGGCTCCAGCGGCCTGCCGGTTGCACTGTCGACAACCTCGATGGTGCATGTTTCTCCTTGTTTCATCGTCTTGGTTGCGCCACGCTTTGACGACGTACTCGATTGTTTCGACGATCCGGCCGAGGGCTAAAATAAGAAAGAGAGTCGCGCGCGTTAGTCCACACATATTTATTCAAATCAGTTAGTTTGTATCACCAGAGGCTCAATGTATATATATATACCTCGGCGCCGGAGGTGGTTGCTACTTCCGTTTGAAGATCGTCGTTTATCGATGTTTGTTCGGCATCATCTTGCTGACGGCGCCCTTCATCTTCACCGTCAAGGTTCAGATAAGAAGAGATATCATCTTCTTCTTGTCCGGTCGGCACATATAGAATATCGCCGTTTATGATGCCGAACATATGTGCTTCACCGTCCGGATCATAGTTGTCCATAATCGGGTCAGCTCTATCGTCCGCCATTATGTCAGTCCTGAAAACATGTAGTAAAAACAAATTAATTAAGTGAAGAAGGGGGGCGGTGGCGGTGGCGGTGGCGAAAGGGCGGTGGCAAAAGGAGGGGGCGAGGTAGGGGTGGGAGAGGGTGTCGCGGTAGAGCGCGAGACGGGGCGGCAGACGACGGCGTCACGGAGAGGGAGGCGAGGACAACACACATTTATAACCCTCGCCGTCCCCTCTCGATCCCTAAAAAAACACCGCGCGCATCGCCGCCCCCCTCGCCGCCCCCTCTCCGTATATACGTTTTTTTCTTAATTATCAAATTTTACGGTTTTTTTTGTTAATTATCAAGTTTTAAGTTATTTTACCGTTTTTGTTAAACTAATTAACTAGTTAAAATTAAAAAGAACAAAAAAAAATTCTCTCTCTCTCTCCACGATCTCATCGCTCTCTGTAGAGCAGCGTTGAGGGCGGCGAGGCCGGCCCGAGGTGGATTGGGGCGGCGGCGTTGAGGGCGGCGAGGCCGGCCGGCGGCGTTGAGGGCAGCGAGGCCGGCCGGCGGCGTTGAGGGCGGGCGAGAGGCGGCGCGGTGGGCGAGAGGGGGCGGCGGGCGAGAAGGGGTTCGGGCCCTTGTATTTATAGCCCCCCCTTTTTTGTTGTTAATTATCAAGTTTTATATACGTTTTTTTGTTAATTATCAAATTTTACGGTTTTTTTGTTAATTATCAAGTTTTAAGTTATTTTACCGTTTTTGTTAAACTAATTAACTAGTTAAAATTAATAAGAACAAAAAAAAGAAAAAAAAGAAAAAATTCCGGTGGCCCGCGGCGCCCCTCTCTCTCTCCACGATCTCGCTCTCTGTCTGAGACCGGTGGCCCGTGCGCGCGCGG
>NW_025227198.1:74641-77264 GCF_018294505.1 Triticum aestivum | reverse complement strand
GAAGAGGCGGGACGCGTCTCCGGTGCGTGCCCCCCCCCTCACGGACGGCGATGACACGGTAGTAGACGTTCTGCGATAACGATGCGGCGTCAATATTACTAAATACTCGGAGCGCGATAAAATCATGAGTTTTTTTGCACGACGTGGGCACATGTGCTATAGGAACGATGGTATTTTTTCATAATTTTTGGTGATGGAGAAGTATCCGAAAAATTCCCTCTACGCGGATTGCCCTTCGCGCGTCTACGGCTTTGGCCGGCGGCCTCCGGGGGCTAGCATGCCGCCAAATCCTGCGTAGGCGGCCTCTCACAAGTCTGGAAGTGTTGTGGCGGTTGCAAACGCCCGGCACGCGTGTCCGGGGTGTGCCCCCCCTCACGGACGGCGCCGCCGCCGGTACCTGGAGGGGGGAAACGGACGCGTGGGGTCTACACGGAGGGGATCTTGCTGTCGGTCTAGCCCAGATGTTGCTCCAAAGTGTTCCTATGGGCTGACCTAACACAACCGGGTGGGGAGGTCCACTAGTCAAAGCCCGTCCGTGCAAAGTCAAAGGGCTAGATCCCGTGGTCAAACGCTACAGGGTTAGGCGGGACGGGGGCACTGGGGGTAGCAATGCCACCGGAGCGTCGCACCGGGCCCTCATACATGCGGGGTGGTGTGGTGGCATGTCCGAAGAGGCGGGACGCATCTCCGATGCGTGGCCCCCCCTCACGGATGGCGATGACACGGTAGTAGACGTTCTGCGGTAATGATGCAGCGTCAATATTACTAAATACTCGGAGCGTGATAAAATCATGAGTTTTTTTGCACGACGTGGGCACATGTGCTATAGGAACGATGGTATTTTTTCATAATTTTTGGTGATGGAGAAGTATCCGAAAAATTCCCTCTACACGGATTGCCCTTCGCGCGTCTACGGCTGTGGCCGGTGGCCTCCGGGGGCTAGCATGCCGCCAAATCTTGCGTAGGCGGCCTCTCACAAGTCTGGAAGTGTTGTGGCGGTTGCAAACGCCCGGCACGTGTGTCCGGGGTGTGCCCCCCCTCACGGACGGCGCCGCCGCCGGCACCTGGAGGAGGGAAACGGACGCGTGGGGTCTACACGGAGGGGATCTTGCTGTGGGTCTGGCCCGGATGTTGCTCTAAAGTGTTCCTATGGGCTGACCTAACACAACCGGGTGGGGAGGTCCACTGGTCAAAGCCCGTCCGTGCAAAGTCAAAGGGCTAGATCCCGTCGTCAAACGCTACAGGGTTAGGCGGGACGGGGGCACTGGGGGTAGCAATGCCACCGGAGCGTCGCACCCGGCCCTCATACATGCGGGGTGGTGTGGTGGCATGTCCGAAGAGGCGGGACGCGTCTCCGGTGCGTGCCCCTCCCTCACGGACGGCGATGACACGGTAGTAGACGTTCTGCGGTAACGATGCGGCGTCAATATTACTAAATACTCGGAGCACGATAAAATCATGAGTTTTTTGAACGACGTGGGCACATGTGCTATAGGAACGATGGTATTTTTTCATAATTTTTGGTGATGTAGAAGTATCCGAAAAATTCCCTCTACGCGGAATGCCCTTCGCGCGTCTACGGCTGTGGCCGGCGGCCTCCGGGGGCTAGCATGCCGCCAAATCTTGCGTATGCGGCCTCTTACAAGTCTGGAAGTGTTGTGGCGGTTGCAAACGCCCGGCACGCGTGGCAGGGGTGTGCCCCCCTCACGGACGGCGCCGCCGCCGGCACCTGGAGGGGGGAAACGGACGCGTGGGGTCTACACGGAGGGGATCTTGCTGTGGGTCTTGCCCGGATGTTGCTCCAAAGTGTTCCTATGGGCTGACCTAACACAACCGGGTGGGGAGGTCCACTGGTCAAAGCCCGTCCGTGCAAAGTCAAAGGGCTAGATCCCGTGGTCAAACGCTACAGGGTTAGGCGGGACGGGGGCACTGGGGTAGCAATGCCACCGGAGCGTCGCACCGGGCCCTCATACATGCGGGGTGGTGTGCTGGCATGTCCGAAGAGGCGGGACGCGTCTCCGGTGCGTGGCCCCCCCTCACGGACGGCGATGACACGGTAGTAGACGTTCTGCGGTAACGATGCGGCGTCAATATTACTAAATACTCGAAGCGTGATAAAATCATGAGTTTTTTTGCACGACGTGGGCACATGTGCTATAGGAACGATGGTATTTTTTCATAATTTTTGGTGATGTAGAAGTATCCGAAAAATTCCCTCTACGCGGATTGCCCTTCGCGCGTCTACGGCTGTGGCCGGCGGCCTCCGGGGGCTAGCATGCCGCCAAATCTTGCGTAGGCGGCCTCTCACAAGTCTGGAAGTGTTGTGGCGGTTGCAAACGCCCGGCACGCGTGTCCGGGGTGTGCCCCCCTCACGGACGGCGCCGCCGCCGGCACCTGGAGGGGGGAAACGGACGCGTGGGGTCTACACGGAGGGGATCTTGCTGTGGGTCTTGCCCGGATGTTGCTCCAAAGTGTTCCTATGGGCTGACCTAACACAACCGGGTGGGGAGGTCCACTGGTCAAAGCCCGTCCGTGCAAAGTCAAAGGGCTAGATCCCGTGGTCAAACGCTACAGGGTTAGGCGGGACGGGGGCACTGGGGGGTAGCAATGCCACCGGAGCGTC
>NW_025227198.1:69027-72486 GCF_018294505.1 Triticum aestivum | reverse complement strand
TCCAACAATTATAGCTTGGCATGAAACCGTGCCGAAGCAGGTGCAGGTGAACTTCTCTTGAGGAAGAGTAACCCTTCTGATTCTTACAGTCAACACATGGACAGATAACAAAACCCTTCTGCTTGTTCGCATTAGCCACTACGAGGAAATCTTTCAAACCCGTAGTGAACTCGCGGGAGAGTCGGTTACCGTACATCCATTGCCGATTCATCTGCATTATTATAATATAAAATATATAATTAACCATCATGCATTTGTTAAAGTAACTAGCTATAAACAATAGAAATTAAACAATGAACAACACACATGCATATTTTATCAATGACACACATGCATGAAAGGTTCAAGTTGCTAACCGCGATCGAGGAGGAACCTCAAGTGTGGCTCCAACACTTCATATCATGTTTGTTTCACGCTGTTGGGCATTTCATCAAACACCTTGTGTGCATAAGAGGAACCAAAAGCAAACCTACACCCCCTTGTGAAGAGAAGTAGCACCAAATGGCTAAGTGAGTGCGCTGAACTGGTATATATAGGGGAGGAGCTTTAGTCGCGGTTGGCCTGGCCAACCGCGACTAAAGCCCCTCACGTGCACCAGCTGGCCACCGAGCGCCCTGGCCCAAGCCTTTGGTCGCGGTTCGTCTGCCGAACCGTGACTAAAGACTTCATTAGTCGCGGTTCCTACAGTTTCGCGACGGAAGCTTCTTTTTCTACCAGTGATTCATCTCCAATTCTCCATCAGCAGGCAGATTGAGCCTTGCAGAAGTGTGGAATGCCTTGTCTGCAGTTTTCAGAGGAAAAATTATTGTGGAAAACTGACTGTGTCGTCATTGCACGTGACCTGCAGACAATTTCTACAAATTCCACGCCTAGTTTCCCTCTGATTCATGACATTCGTTAAGTGCTAGAGACTTTCCAATTCCATCATGTGTCTGCTGTGGACCGAAAGTGCAAGGAGCTGGCTCATGGTCTTGCGGCAGCAGCCAAATCCCAAGGAAATCAAGTGTTAATTAGTTGCCACTGTACCGGAAAGCCTACACGAGCTTTTGGCCTCCGAATGCAATATCAACACCGAGTAATGTGGTTACTCAGGTTATTCTAAAGAAAACACTTTGCAAAAGATGTTCAACCAACAACCAGTATTTGAATGCCTAATGCATTTCCCAACGCATTAGAATACCACCACAGAGGCAGGAACAGTATTTTTTGGATAAATTACGGAAGTCAGTACTTGAACTCAAGACCTTATGTTCTAATATCATGTTAAGCTTAATGCACTAGTTAACACAAACCGAAAGTCCGACTTATGTTCATGGCTAGACAATCCACGTATACACTCTTCAACACGAATGGCACAATTGAAGTTAGAAAAGATAATCTATCTAAGAATCCGGTGGATAAGTTGGGTATCCACCGTTGTGTACCTCTTGTGAAAGGGCATGGGCTCGCACCACAGATCCAATAGTGAAAAATGGCTCGTAGGCAAATGAAATGAAAGAGACCACTACTTTTTGCTACTTTTCCAAGGAGGCATGCCATGTGATCAGCCTTCAGAGCCACCAATTATTTTTTCTTGGGACGTTATGGCTGACTGTTTGATAAAAAATATATTTTTGAGGTAGTAATGATCAAATTTTTTTTCAGAAATTAATGAGCAAAATTATCAAAATTAACTTTTCCGCCTCGGCCATGCTGAGATCATTCAACATTGACGTCCTGCTAACTAGGCCAGACTTCCAATACACTGTTACAGCCGTTGCAAAATATTAGCCTCCTTGTTCATTGGGCCGGTTGTTTGTTATTTGGCCCTCTCGTGTCTGCTTGCAAAGTGGTTGGATTATCATTCATTCCAGCAAATAAATTACCCAGGTTCCTTCTTAGAGCAAGTATAATAAGCTTACGTAAGCAGGCTGTAAGGGTTAAAATATTATTTTTCTACTAACATGGAGGGGAGAGAAGAGGAGAGAGAAGACGAGCCGGCTACAGAATTAGAGCCAGCTGCAGCACGTGCTTCTAGGTACTATGTGATAGTGAAATATGGGCCATGTATTCACTACCAGAAAAACTTGTTTTGCCGACGGCCATATCTATGCCGACGGCCCCCGTCGGCATATATGGGCATACCCCGACGGCCCAACTAAAGCCGTCGGCGTACTCCGTCGGCATAGATAAGCCGTCGGCGTTTTTCCAAATATACCGACGGGGGCCGTCGGCATAGAGCAGGACGTCGGCATATCGCGTGGGCCCGTCTACCCGGGCGGCGACGGCAGTTTGACGGTGTCAGGCTACGCCGACGGGCTAACGGTGGCCGTCGGCATAGCTACGCCGACGGCCTAGCCGTCGGCATAGCTATGCCAACATCATCGATCCATCGCGCCGCCACGTCATCGATCCGCGTCGTTCGCCGGTCCCGTGGGGTGGCATTTCTATGCCGACGGCTAGGCCGTCGGCATAGGCCTGGCCCATGGTTTTTGCCACGTCATTGATCCCCGCCCTACGCCACGTCATCGATCCAGGGCTCTACCGTTCCGTGGCCGTAGCTATGCCTACGGCTTTGCCGTAGGCATAGATTTCTAATAATATTTTTATATTTTTTGTATTTTCTCTTATTATTATTTTTTTCCAATACTAATTTCATTAACTTAAATGTACAGAAAACATATATCGATTGCCCCCCACACGGGCCTTCTTCCGTCGTGTCACGGAGAGGTTAGACGGGACGGGCCGGGTACCTGTGGGGGGTAGCAATGCTGCCAGATGTTGCGGTGGGCCCTCCTACGGTTGTGGAAACGTGGTGGCAAGCACAGGCACGCGGCTCCGGGGTGTGCCCCCTCCCCCCTCATGGGCGTCGATGCCGCCGTGCCCCGGAGGGGGGAAACGGCCACGTCGGGCCGACACAGAGGGAATCTTGGGGTGGGTTGTGCCGGGACTGTGTTGGGGGTGTAGCTATGGCTGGGCTATGACAACAAGGTGAAAAGGTCCACCGGTCAAACTACGTCCAGCAAAAGTCAAAGGGATAGACCCGGCGGTCGTCTGTGTCAGGGTTAGACGGGACGGGGTACCTGGGGGGTAGCAATGCCGCCAGGTGTTGCGGTAGCCCTCCTACGGTTATATAAGCATGGTGGCAGGCGTAGGCACCCGGCACGCGGCTTGTATGAGGTCCCGGTGCGACGCTCCGGTGGCATTGCTACCCTCCTAGGGCCCCCGTCCCGCCTAACCCTGTAGCGTTTGACCATGGGATCTACCCCTTTGACTTTGCATGGACGGGCTTTGAGCAGTAGACGTATCCACCCGGTTGTGTAAGGTCATCCCAGAGGCCCACGGCAACATCTGGCCCGGATGTTGCTCCAAAGTCTTCCTATGGGCTGACCTAACACAACTGGGTGGGGAGGTCCACTGGTCAAAGCCCGTCTGTGCAAAGTCAAAGGGCTAGATCCCGTGGTCAAACGCTACAGGGTT
>NW_025227198.1:65498-66539 GCF_018294505.1 Triticum aestivum | reverse complement strand
AGAAGTATCCGAAAAATTCCCTCTACGCGGATTGCCCTTCGCGCGTCTACGGCTGTGGCCGGCGGCCTCCGGGGGCTAGCATGCCGCCAAATCTTGCGTAGGCGGCCTCTCACAAGTCTGGAAGTGTTGTGGCGGTTGCAAACGCCCGGCACGCGTGTCCGGGGTGTGCCCCCCTCACGGACGGCGCCGCCGCCGGCACCTGGAGGGGGGAAACGGACGCGTGGGGTCTACACGGAGGGGATCTTGCTGTGGGTCTTGCCCGGATGTTGCTCCAAAGTGTTCCTATGGGCTGACCTAACACAACCGGGTGGGGAGGTCCACTGGTCAAAGCCCGTCCGTGCAAAGTCAAAGGGCTAGATCCCGTGGTCAAACGCTACAGGGTTAGGCGGGACGGGGGCACTGGGGGGTAGCAATGCCACCGGAGCGTCGCACCGGGCCCTCATACATGCGGGGTGGTGTGGTGGCATGTCCGAAGAGGCGGGACGCGTCTCCGGTGCGTGGCCCCCCCTCACGGACGGCGATGACACAGTAGTAGACGTTCTGCGGTAACGATGCGGCGTCAATATTACTAAATACTCGGAGCGTGATAAAATCATGAGTTTTTTTGCACGACGTGGGCACATGTGCTATAGGAACGATGGTATTTTTTTCATAATTTTTGGTGATGTAGAAGTATCCGAAAAATTCCCTCTACGCGGATTGCCCTTCGCGCGTCTACGGCTGTGGCCGGCGGCCTCCGGGGGCTAGCATGCCGCCAAATCTTGCGTAGGCGGCCTCTCACAAGTCTGGAAGTGTTGTGGCGGTTGCAAACGCCCGGCACGCGTGTCCGGGGTGTGCCCCCCCTCACGGACGGCGCCGCCGCCGGCATCTGGAGGGGGGAAACGGACACGTGGGGTCTACACGGAGGGGATCTTGCTGTGGGTCTGGCCCGGATGTTGCTCCAAAGTGTTCCTATGGGCTGACCTAACACAACCGGGTGGGGAGGTCCACTGGTCAAAGCCCGTCCGTGCAAAGTCAAAGGGCTAGATCCCGTGGTCAGAC
>NW_025227198.1:62587-64224 GCF_018294505.1 Triticum aestivum | reverse complement strand
TTCACGAACTGGTCCGGACTAGTGCACGGATAAATAGCGTGTCTGTTTTAGGGTGAGCATTAGAGAATCTCCAACAAAGGGAGTAAAATAGGGCACTCAAAATCAATTTTAGGGTACCAAAAAGTTGGTTCTCGGTCATGTCATCAGCCTTATAGGCTACTGGTGCTAAGGTGGTATTTATATCGACTGGGTGATGTAGGGACGAGTTACTGTAACAAAAGCCTGGCAGTGTGTTGCGTGGAAAATGAAAGGCGCATGAGGACGGACACAACCTTCACTCTCCCTGCCTTTAAAGGTGCCTTGATCCAGAGCCTCTCTGTTCACAGCACTCACACAAACGTAGCAGCCAAAGACTCCGAAAAGTACGGTATGATTTGGCTTGATCTAGCAAGGATTCGACATGGTCGAAGACAATATCTAATTGGCTGGAAGTGGAGACGAAACACACTTAGGAGTAGGAGGCATCCAGGACTACTTACTTGTCTTATGGCGTTTATCAAGAAGTAGGAGGCACAAAACAGGTACATTTTCGGGAAGGTTAAGCTCGTCGTCTCCAAATTAATCAACTGGAGTTTTGTGTCTTCCAGGAGGCCCATCGAAGAGTTCACACTGGGAGCACAGTCCTCGCCTCCTGGCACTGCCACAACAGAACGCAGGTTGTCCACACCTATTTTCTGATAAGCCACGGCCCAGGCAAACACAATCTAAGCTTTGTGCATGACTACCTATGTTCGCTTTCCATCTTCTACAGGTTACAGCCTTACCTTAAGATAGAGTTATTATAAGATCTACCCGATTTTACTTGCAGAGGTATAATTAATCTGCATTTTCTGACTGTATTTGACCTAATTTAAATGTGTGCTTCCGTAAGAGGAGGAATCAGCTACTCAATTTTACATCTTGTATATATTGTGGTAAATGCATGAAACTACATATCCTTGTGCCACCAAACTAAACAGGAGCAATGTAAACTGTGATACTCCTAATGACCCCAGCGATTATTAGTCTTACTGCACAAAAGCATAGCAAGCACATAAAAGCTGCAACCAACTAAAGGAGCAGAAGAGTTTGACCCCTCTTTTTGTAAAGGCCTAGCCCACTGAATGAAGAGAGTTTGACCCCTAACAAGGTAGTCCCTCTTTTTTTTTATTCTGCATATTAGGTTTGTCTGAAGTCAAACATCATGAACTTTGACCAAGTTTATAGAAAAAATATGAACGTTTAGAATAGCAAATCTATATGATGTGAAAGTGTATTCAATACTGAATTTAATGAAATTGATTTGTTATTGTATATGTTAATATTTTTGTCTAAGAACTTTGTCAAGGTTTACAAGGTTTGATTTAGACCGAAGCAAATATGCGGAGTAAATAAAACGGAGGAAGTACATATTAAGATGTTCATTTCATGGTCAGAGGACCCAAGTGAGCCTCAAGGACAATTAAAAGGACTATCCAAAGAAAGTATTGCAAGCAGCCACGGTTCTTAAATAAATGAAACATTTAGCGCCATGTGCAGTCGCTCGCCACTTGTGTTACAGTCACACCATCGATCCTGAGGGTGCAACATAAATGGCCTATACGATCCGTGTGGTCATAGTCGTACATATAAGAGAGGAAGGTGTTGGAAAAATCTCG
>NW_025227198.1:53328-61776 GCF_018294505.1 Triticum aestivum | reverse complement strand
GGCCTCCGAATGTAATATCAAGACCGAGTAATGTGGTTACTCAGGTTATTCTAAAGAAAACACTTTGCAAAAGATGTTCAACTGGCTGTATTTGAATGCTTCTAGGTACTATGTGAGAGTGAAATATGGGCCATTTATTAATGAAATAGCATATCTTTGTATCTTATTATTATACTTGAAGGCTACAAGGTTGGCTATAGATGACATGGCAATGTCATATAGCCATCAGCTGGCTGTACTATTAACCATACTCTTAGAGGTGATTGTCGATGGCAGCATCTCACATTGCTCAGCCTCCAAGGTGGATGTCGTACGGCTGCGGACACTCCACTTTCCTTGACGCTGAGTGACATATATAGGAGATTATTGTTAAGATAGCGCAATGTTTTGCCAACCATTTCTGCGTGCGAGTATATCCTACTGAATACACTCTAATAAGAAAACTGTAGTATGAAATAAAATACACTCCTATAAGAATGCTGTAGTTTGAAATAAGATACACTCGGACAGTTTGAAGCAAATTCTGTTTCTTTTTTCGGGCAAAACACCAACTTTCCAATGCATCCCAAGATGTGCAACCAGAATGAGAAAATGATGATATGAATTGGATAGATATGATTGTTTTGATTGTGTACTTTCGTAGCTCCATTAAATTAGATACCCTTGCAATCAAATTAATTGGAGGACAGTAGCAACAGTAATTCTCCGGCATGATACTCCATTGATTGTTCATAAGCACAACCCTCCGTCTATTCATCAGTATGAAAAACATGTACACAACCCTAGATTTATGATTACTTTTGATACTAACATCTATTTTCATTTTCATGCTTTGATATATTCACTAAATTTCTAGCACTGCTTCATCATAATGGACGGATACGGTAACACGTGCCATCGATGATCTAGTTCAAGATTATACCTAACATTAGAACCGTCAGATCCATATCTTATGTCCCTTCCGGTAGTTCGGACACCTTTTGCCACCCAATGCTATCCCTGATGGACTAGTTTGGACGATCAAATTCCAGCAAACCTGGTACACTTTGCTGAGTCCGGAAATCCGTCTAGCCAACCAGAAGCGACAAATCGGACATCCGGACATCCTGCATCTATGTTCACGAACTGGTCCGGACTAGTGCACGGATAAATAGCGTGTCTGTTTTAGGGTGAGCATTAGAGAATCTCCAACAAAGGGAGTAAAATAGGGCACTCAAAATCAATTTTAGGGTACCAAAAAGTTGGTTCTCGGTCATGTCATCAGCCTTATAGGCTACTGGTGCTAAGGTGGTATTTATATCGACTGGGTGATGTAGGGACGAGTTACTGTAACAAAAGCCTGGCAGTGTGTTGCGTGGAAAATGAAAGGCGCATGAGGACGGACACAACCTTCACTCTCCCTGCCTTTAAAGGTGCCTTGATCCAGAGCCTCTCTGTTCACAGCACTCACACAAACGTAGCAGCCAAAGACTCCGAAAAGTACGGTATGATTTGGCTTGATCTAGCAAGGATTCGACATGGTCGAAGACAATATCTAATTGGCTGGAAGTGGAGACGAAACACACTTAGGAGTAGGAGGCATCCAGGACTACTTACTTGTCTTATGGCGTTTATCAAGAAGTAGGAGGCACAAAACAGGTACATTTTCGGGAAGGTTAAGCTCGTCGTCTCCAAATTAATCAACTGGAGTTTTGTGTCTTCCAGGAGGCCCATCGAAGAGTTCACACTGGGAGCACAGTCCTCGCCTCCTGGCACTGCCACAACAGAACGCAGGTTGTCCACACCTATTTTCTGATAAGCCACGGCCCAGGCAAACACAATCTAAGCTTTGTGCATGACTACCTATGTTCGCTTTCCATCTTCTACAGGTTACAGCCTTGCCTTAAGATAGAGTTATTATAAGATCTACCCGATTTTACTTGCAGAGGTATAATTAATCTGCATTTTTTGACTGTATTTGACCTAATTTAAATGTGTGCTTCCGTAAGAGGAGGAATCAGCTACTCAATTTTACATCTTGTATATATTGTGGTAAATGCATGAAACTACATATCCTTGTGCCACCAAACTAAACAGGAGCAATGTAAACTGTGATACTCCTAATGACCCCAGCGATTATTAGTCTTACTGCACAAAAGCATAGCAAGCACATAAAAGCTGCAACCAACTAAAGGAGCAGAAGAGTTTGACCCCTCTTTTTGTAAAGGCCTAGCCCACTGAATGAAGAGAGTTTGACCCCTAACTAGGTAGTCCCTCTTTTTTTTTTATTCTGCATATTAGGTTTGTCTGAAGTCAAACATCATGAACTTTGACCAAGTTTATAGAAAAAATATGAACGTTTAGAATAGCAAATCTATATGATGTGAAAGTGTATTCAATACTGAATTTAATGAAATTGATTTGTTATTGTATATGTTAATATTTTTGTCTAAGAACTTTGTCAAGGTTTACAAGGTTTGATTTAGACCGAAGCAAATATGCGGAGTAAATAAAACGGAGGAAGTACATATTAAGATGTTCATTTCATGGTCAGAGGACCCAAGTGAGCCTCAAGGACAATTAAAAGGACTATCCAAAGAAAGTATTGCAAGCAGCCACGGTTCTTAAATAAATGAAACATTTAGCGCCATGTGCAGTCGCTCGCCACTTGTGTTACAGTCACACCATCGATCCTGAGGGTGCAACATAAATGGCCTATACGATCCGTGTGGTCATAGTCGTACATATAAGAGAGGAAGGTGTTGGAAAAATCTCGCACAACGTTTACTATACTTGCAGTACTGGTCCGGTGCAAGGAAAAACGAAATGGTAATCCAGTCTGCTAGCCAACGCCAAACGAGGGAAATTTCTACCGTTGAGTAGAAAAAACACAAATAGTTGAACAAGCAACCAGGAGATACATGTGTTTGATGTTGACTCTTATGCAGTGCTGGCAGAACATGTTTAACATAATATTGGAGGGCATAGGGGCGGGGAACGCTTTCAAAATCATTTTCTTATGATTACAAAGATGACACAAATCGTGTTCTCAGTATGACGTATGACCAAACACCACAAATGACAAAAATTGAGGAGAAAAAAAGATTCCCAGTAATTTGAAATGGTAGATGCTTATACTATACATAATTCATATAACTAGCAACTATTTTGAATTATGAGATACAGAAGGGGACGATGTGCAAAAGATATATAGCTAGTCAAACTACCAAATGTACACAACGCCTTCCTTGCCCTATAGCTCCCATGGCAGTGGAGTAAATAGCATAAATCTACCAGTTTTACGGCTAGAGTTCTTAAAAATTACCTATTCTTATTTTATCATAAAACCGTGCTGCATATTTGGCATGTCGTTTCAGAAATTCCAGATGACCGTTAGGTTAAAAGCTAACCAGGATTATGACAGGATGGGCCCACCCATCAAGGCTGACCTGGCAGAAACTCTGTTGACCATCTTTCTTCCTTGTGTCTCACCTCTCTCTCTTAGCCATTTTGTCAAACTGGTTGCGCGCATTATTTTCAGTTGAGCAGCAGCTCACGTACGTGCAATGTGATTTTTGGTTGGTAATATAACTGTTACAGTGATTGGCGAATTTAGAAACCGTCCATCCAGCCTAATCTGACGGCAGCATCTCACGTACGTGCAATGTGATTTTTGGTTGGTAAGGTTATGGGAGTTTCCGTCGATATAGCTGTTCGTTCCGCCGAGATTGCTCGATCAAATCTGTAGCCGGCCAATGCAAGCTTCAAGTACACGGCTGCTCTTCAAAATCAATCAAGCTGTCTGCTTCCTTCCTTCCCGTGCTAGCTTTGCACGTACGCGGCGACGAGCATGGTCCAAGGGACGAGGTTTTTGAGCGGCATTTCGTCCAACACCCTGTGGCCTATAGGCCAGCGCGAGGCGGCCGGCGTTGCCGCGTTGGCGTCGGCTAGCGCGGTGTTGACGAAGACGGGGGAGGACCTGGTGGCCAAGGCGTGCAGTGGGGCTCCGTGGCTGGCTTCGGCGGGCGCAGCGCGGGCCTTGAACGCGAGGCTGAGCACCAAAGGGTCGGCGTTCTTGCCGATGCATAGGAAGTGTTTGACATAAGGGCATGTACAATGATACTATTTTAGGAGTGCCATAAAGGGTAAATGATGAAATGGAGTAGAAAGAAGTCATAAAAAAGACTGATATCTTAGCACATTGTGTCTCATCACGTTTTTTAGAATGACTAGTTATTGAAGATAAACTAAGAGATGACCCATTAATGACTTTTTTTGTCATGTCTAAATTACATGCAAGACTTGACATAAAATTATCCTATCAACTATTGTAGATGCCCTAATACCCAAGAGAAAGAAGAGGAGAGGGTCAACAGAGTCAACCTGCTCGTGTGGCGTGTATTAGCCGGGTCAGCCTTCACTAGCAAAAAAGGGGGCAAAGGTCCAGGCCGGGTCAGCCCATTAGTCCCGGTTCGTGAGCCCAGTGGCCCGGCCGGGCCACGTGGGCCATTGGTCCCGGTTCGTCTGGACCTTTTGGTCCCGGTTGGTGGGACGAACCGGGACCAATGGGCCTCGCTCCTGGCCCACCACTATTGGTCCCGGTTGGTGGCTTGAACCAGGACCAAAGGCTCACCTTTAGTCCCGGTTCATGCCACCAACCGGGACCAATGAGGCGCCTATATATACCCCCTCGCGTAAGAGCAGAGCACACTGCTCTATTTTTTTCTCGCCGAGGGGGAGAGGGCTCGGTGGTGCTCTAGCTCACCTCCTATGCACATAAGGTGTTCGATGGAATGCCCGAGCCACACTCCTTAAGCTTTCTCCTCTCCAAGCTCGACCTCCAAACTCCATTTTCCTTAATATTTGTCTAGTTTTAGCGGTCCGTCACGCCCCGTCCCCTTCTTCACCGCCGTCGATCACCCGCGCCGAGCTCATCGCCGGCACCACCATGGTGAGCCTCTTGTTCTTATCTTCTTTCTGAAAGAAAAAATATATTCTTACTTGTATGTTTACATAGATACTTGTATTATTTTCTTACTTTTATTATTGCATCTTATATAGTGCGATGGTTTTGGTATCCGCCCCCGTCGGCCCTCGTCCTGTCTATGATTCGGATGTGGTATATATATTATCTTTATAACTATTGGTTCATTTATTATTTATGAAAATTATGCCGACCAACGTGACATAGATTTTATTTATGTAGGATGTATGTGAATCGGAAATTTCAACCGACCCTATTGTCGAGAGGTTAAATTTAGATGAAGAAGAAAACAATTTGTTGAAGAAAAAAATAAAACAAATTGAGGAGGAGAAGATGATATTGGAGTTGCATGTTGCGGATGTCGTCGATGATCACAAGATCAAGATGGATGCAATCCGCTTGAAGATTAGAAAGATTAGAAAATATGCCATTCATACCGAGGCTTGGTATCATTATGCCGTTGGATCAATTGTTACCTTGGTTGCGATTATGATCGCATTTGTTTTCGCATTAAAATGTTTTACATAGTTTCAATGTATGGTTTAATTAATTAGATGCTCTGGAGAGCTATATGTTGTTAGATGAGAACTATGTATGTACTTTGGTTTTAATGTGATGATGAACTTCTATTAATTTGGACATTTAATTGTATATAATGCACGCAGATGAACCGGCAATGGATGTACGGTGACATACACACCTCCGAGTACATTAAAGGCGTGCATGAGTTTCTCGATGCGGCTGAGGCAAACAAGCAGAATGGTTTTATGTGTTGTCCATGCACTGAATGTGGGAATACGAGGTCTTACTCTAACCGGAAAATCCTTCACTCCCACCTGCTTTACAAGGGTTTCATGCCACACTATAATGTTTGGACGAGGCACGGAGAAATAGGGGTTATGATGTAAGACGACGCAGAAGAAAAGTACGATGACAACTATGTGCCCCCTGAATACGGTGATGCTGCAACGGGGGGAGCTGGTGAAGATCAAGAGGAACCAGACGATGTGCCCAATGATGCTGCAACGAGTGAAGCTGCTGAAGATCAAGAGGAACCAGACGATGTGCCCGATGATGATGATCTCCGCTGGATCATTGTCGATGCAAGGACGCAATGTGAAAGTCAAAAGGAGAAGCTGAAATTCGATTGCATGTTAGAGGATCACAAAAAATGGTTGTACCCCAATTGCGAAGATGGCAACACAAAGCTCGATACCGTACTGGAATTGCTACAGTGGAAGGCAGAGAATGATGTGGCTGACAAAGGATTTGAGAAGCTACTGAAAATATTGAAGAAGAAGCTTCCAAAGGATAACAAATTGCCCGACAATACATACGCAGCAAAGAAGGCGGTATTCCCTCTAGGATTGGAGGTGGAGAAGATACATGTATGCCCTAATGACCGCATCCTCTACCGCGGTGCATACAAGGATCTGAACGCATGCCCGTTATGCGGTGCATTGCGGTATAAGACCAGACGAGATGACCCTGATGATGTTGACGGTGAGCCCCCCAGGAAGAGGGTTCCTGCGAAGGTGATATGGTATGCTCCTATAATACCATGGTTGAAACGTCTGTTCAGAAAGTGAGGACCGTAAGAAAGACGGGAAGTTGAGAGCTCCCGCTGACGGGTCGCAGTGGAGAAAAATTGAGAGAAAGTACTGGGATGAGTTTGCAAAGGACCCAAGGAATGTATGGTTTGCTTTAAGCGCAGGTGGCATTAATCCTTTCGGGGAGCAGAGCAGCAATCACAACACCTGGCCCGTGACTCTATGTATGTATAACCTTCCTCCTTGGATGTGCATGAAACGGAAGTTCATTATGATGCCAGTTCTCATCCAAGGCCCTAAGCAACCCGACAACGACATTGATGTGTAGCTAAGGCCATTAGTTGAAGAACTTTTACAGCTGTGGAATGGAAACGGTGTACGTACGTGGAATGAGCACAGACAGAAGGAATTTAACCTAAAGGCATTGCTGTTCGTGACCATCAACGATTGGCCCGCTCTCAGTAATCTTTCAGGACAGACAAACAAAGAATACCACGCATGCACGCACTGTTTAGATGACACTGAAAGTATATACCTGGACAAATGCAGGAAGAATGTGTACCTGGGCCATCATCGATTTCTTCCGACCAACCATCAATGTCGAAAGAAAGGCAAGCATTTTAAAGGCGAGGCAGATCACCGGAAGAAGCCCGACATGCGTACCGGTGATCACGTACTTGCTATGGTCAGTGATTTACACGTAATCTTTGGAAAGGGTCCCGGCGAACTAGCTGTTCCGAATGACGCTGAGGGATACGCACCCATGTGAGAAGAAGAAATCTATATTTTGGGACCTACCCTACTGGAAAGACCTAGAAGTCCGCTCTTCAATCGACGTGATGCACGTGACGAAGAACCTTTGCATGAACCTGCTAGGCTTCTTGGGCATGCACTGGTAGAAAAAGGGCCTGTTGTCCCGGTTCATAAGGGCCTTTAGTCCCGGTTCCTGAACCGGGACTAAAGGGTCGGTACTAATGCCCTGACCCTTTAGTCCCGGTTCAAACCAGAACCGGGACTAAATGCCCTCCACGTGGCCGGTCCACCTTTAGTCCCGGTTGGTAACACCAACCGGTACTAAAGGAAATTTTCTGATTTTTTTTGAATTTTTTTATTTTCAAATTTCTGAATTATTTTAACCTCTAATCTCTAATCACCCCTCATCAATTCTCAATTTAATCTCTAATCACCCCTCATCATTCCAAATCATCTAACTTCCCGGACGGTCACCCATCCTCCCACTCCCCCAGCCTGAGCACGCTTAACTTCCGGGTTCTATTCTCCCTCGTTTCCAAGTTTGCACTCGTTGTTTTCCTGACAATAGTAAGATGTCAATCCTATTAACCCTCAGGAGTGTAGCTTGAGCATGAAGCCACACATTTCACTGTTTGAGTTTGAAACTATTGTTCTAAAAAACAATAATTTTTTAGTAACACTAATATTTCTTGAATAGGTAGTTTGACCATGGTTTGACCACAGTTTGACCATAGTTTGACCAGATTTGACCAAAATTCAAAAAAACTGAAATAATTATTTAATAACACTAATATTCTTGAATAATTATTTAGTAACACTAATACTTCTTGAATAAGTAGTTTGACCATAGTTTGACCAGATTTAATGAAAATTTCAAAAAACTAAAATTTGAGCATTACTTTTTTTCCTTTTGGAATTTGAGGATTCTACAAATTTGCAAATAGGCCGTAGGTGGTCTCCATCGGATGTAACTTTTCGAGTGGATGATTTTTCATATAAAAAACTTTTTAATCCGAGTTCGTTTGCAAAAGTTATGCCCATTTTACAAATTCCAGAGAGATTTTGTAAATAAAGTTAAAATTCATATTTGTAAATTTTCCCAACAATTAGACCACATATCACATGGGAAACTTATTTTATTTTATTTTTTTGACATTTCCATCATTTTCTTTTGTTTTTCTA
>NW_025227198.1:48868-53063 GCF_018294505.1 Triticum aestivum | reverse complement strand
GTGGATCTAGTGTCCGACACCGACGGCCATATGTATCTCACACCCACGATACTTGCTATTTAGGGTTTCCTCTACCGCTCGGCAACCCTCGACGACCCTCGTTCCCGATAAAAAAGAGAGGAAGAAGAAGAAAAAAAGAGGAGAAGAAAGAATAGAGGAGTAAGTCCTCTATTCTTTCTTCTCCTCTTTTTTCTTCTTCTTCTTCTTCTTTTTTTATCCTTGAAGCATTGTCGAGGCCACCCCAAACCCTAGAGAAGCAGCGTCGAGGCCACTAATTAATATTAGTTCTACGTTTGCCACTAATACATCCATCTGTCATGTTTGAATAATAATTGCCATGTTGTAAATATTTGTAGAAACTATGGACACCGCCCGAGACGAAGTACAAGAAGAGTTGTTGGGGGACATAATCGCACGAGGAAGTGATGCCGTCTGCTCGTTGTTTCTCAACGACACCGATGGTCTGGAAGCAGCTGGCTATGATTATGATGGCTCCGGTGACCTAATGCCGGTGCAAGAAGGAGACCATGAGGACGGCTCCGGTGACCCAATGCCGGTGCAAGAAGGAGACCGTGATGACGTCTCCGGTGACCGAACCGAGTCTGGCCAGGTATATATATTAGTTAAGCTTGTGCTGACTAGCTAATTGATGCATCCATTGTTTTGGTATGTACACATATTAATTAAGTATTTGTTCTTTTTTCTAACCCTCCTGATCGAGCACAACTTCGGTAAAAGAGACGAGGCCCGAAGAGAAAGTTGAGTTCGGATGAAAGGTTTGAGATCATAGCAATCGCGCCCGACGGCCAAACGATTGAACCCATTCGGACAAAGAATGCATTTGTTGCTCAGTGCGGGGTTCTGGTAAGGGACAAGATCCCGATCAGCATGCAGCAATGGTTAAAGCCGGCTACAGAAGACCCTGAGGTGTCTTATGTCAATGATATGCAGAAAAATGATCTTTCGACTGAGCTGAAGTCAAATTTCACCCTACCGCCAGAGGATGATCCGGAGAAGCCAGTTAAAGAGCAATTAATCAAGTCTTTTGCTCTTAAGAGGATGGCAGAACTATTCAGGAGGCGGAAGAAAGAGCTGAATAAGTTCGTTGAAAATAAAGAGACACCAGAATTCAAGGGCAGATATGAGAAGATCAGAGATCACTGGCCCGCATTTGTGGCAAAAAAGCAAAATGGTGCGAAGAAGAAGCATCACCATCGCACGGGGTCAGGTGGCTACCTCGCAGCCCGACCTAAATGGGCCAAGACTGAGAATGATCTGGTTGATAAAGGGATAGAACCAGAGACAATTAACTGGCCAGACCGTTGTCGGACTTGGTTCTTTGGGGCTGGCGGAACCTTGGACCCTTTATCAGGGAAGTGCATTTGGACGGACGAGCAAATGGAAATACCAGTCAAGAGGCTTAAGCACTATATCGAAGCAGCGCGGCAAGGGACGTTCGTTCCAGACAGAGAGAACGATGAGCTCACAATGGCCCTCGGGAATCCCGAGCACCCTGGACGGACACGAGGCACGCCAGGCTCCATTCCGTGGAAGGCTGGGTTTCCGGATGCAGGCGGTTACAAATGCTACGAGAGGAGGAAGAAAGTGGAGCAGACCCAACTGCAGGCGCTGCACGCTAGGGTACAAGCGATAGAGGAACGAGACGCAAATCGCAGCAAATGAACTGCCGAAGCTTCCCCCGAAGCTACCCCGCCATCTTAGCGGAGAAGTAGCGTGGCTTCCACCGAGCTGCTTCAGCCGGAGCATATCTTGACGGCTCCTGTCAGCTATCCCGTGGATGCTATCTCGGCATCTCGAATTTGCCACCTTATGACGCAATGGATTAATATGAAGGTCAAGGCGGCAGTTGGCTCTGTTTTTCCTACTGAACCTGACGCAACTTTTCACTGCTGGCCGATTCCAGAAGGATATACTAGGGTGATGGTTGATGAAATAACAGAGGGATTTGAGGACCTCCAGCTTGTCCACCCTACCGGTGAAGGGGAGACTCGGCTGGGTTCTGCTCTGAAGACTCCATGCCTATGGCGGAAAGGATCTCATCAACCTTCCGAACTGGACGCCTCCGCCTCCTCCTCCTCCTCCTCCTCCGGCGAGTCAGGGCACTCCGCCTCCTCCATCGCCTCCTCCTCCGGCGAGTGACGATTAGGGCACTCGGCCGGCTCCTTCTCCGGCGCGTGACGGCACTCCGCCTCCTTCTCCACCTGCGCCGGCTTGCCCGAGCAGCCAGCCTCCTCCTTCTCCGCCTCGTCAGCAAGGGCAGAAGAGACCGCCGCCGCTCCGGCTGCTCCGGCGCGTCGTAGTCCTTCTCCTCCGCCTTGTAAGCAAGTAAAGAAGACAACCGCTCCGTCTGCTCTGCCGGCGTCTAGCAGTACAGCCAAAGGCTGAAAGAACGACGAGCTGGGAAACAAATTGCCCAGCTCGGTGAACAAGCGAAGCAATCGTGCCCCCCGCTCAAGGTGCCTAGTGACATCGTCGCTAATGATCCAAGGATGGTGCCCGGTTATAGCAGTCTTGGAGATTACCTGCCCAACGATGTACATTATGATTTCATGGAGGTGCAGATAAAAAGATACGAGTACGGGAAGCCTCTCGTCAAAGATGAAAGATCTCTATCAACGATGATGCGAAGATTGCATGATTGGTACTTGAAAATCTGTAGAGAGTCTGGGGGAGGGGTACTTTGTATGTGAGAGTTAAAAAGGAGCATGACCTCGTTGGAATTGAACTGTTGCATGTTCCATTTGAGGAGTTCTTTCAGTTTTTCAATCAATTGGCCCTCGATAAAGCAACGGTCACCTGCTACTATCTGTAAGTAGTACTACTTCTATCATTAAGTCTCTCTATATAGCTCAGCTCTTTCATTGCATGTATTTATAATTATCCTCACTATATTATGCAGATTCAAGATCGTCAAATTGAAGAAAAGACAAATCGGTGATATTGGATTCATTAACACAAATCTCATAGATGCAACTCAGGTTAAATTTCATGCCGCAGATACCGAGGCCAACTTGCTACGATTGTTGGTAATAAATGAAAACAAAGATATAATACTCTTTCCTTACAACTTCAAGTGAGTGTTACTGTCTTGTGCATATTCGGTTTCCCTTATATATTAGTCAAGGTTATAGTAATGTAATTGATGAGTTATGCATGCGTGTGCAGTTTCCACTATATTCTCCTAGAGATTAAGCTTGAGCAGGGACTAGTAACCGTCTTAGACTCGAGACGAAAAGATCCCCAGGACTATGCGGACATGACTCAAATGCTCGAGAAGTAAGTTAAATCGATCATTATCCACCATATCAGCAACTTTGTTCATTTCCTGATATGTCAAGTAATTGTTTTCTTTGTCTGGCAGGGTTTGGAGAAAATTCACCAAAAAAGCTCCGGGACTGCCGAAGAAGCTGCAATTTAGACACCCGAAAGTAAGTACTATAGTAGCATGTTCCGCGCATCTCCTAGTGATTCAAGCGCTAGTTTCATCAATACCATTTGGCATTCTTGCTTATCAGTTTGATTGATCTCTATTTCTTGTAAAGTGGTTGTGGCAGGAACAAGGGAATGATTTCTGTGGATACTACATTTGTGAGTCTATCCGCCACACGACCTGTGAGCGGGGCTACTCTAACGAACAATATGAAATGCGTAAATAACAACATTCATAATTTTATTTTATTACCATCATTTGTGTTGAGTTTCATTCATTCATATATATATGTATTGACCCCCTTCCTCAAAATAGATGTTTCGGAAGTGGGATGAACTCCTAGCACTAGCTCGCATGCGAGCAATTCAAGAGGAATTGGCGGCATTCTTTCTTGACCACGTGATCGCTGAAGACGGAGAATACTATGTGGACCATGAGTCCATATGATTATATTTGTAAGAGATAATTATTGTATATATGTAGCCGGTAGTGTCGGATAGATATACGAGAACTTGTTGTTCGACCAATCTCTCGGAGAAGGAGAGGTGGTCGATATCACTTCTTTCTGTATACATATATGTTCTTGACGATCTTCTGTTTCCTTCGTTTGCTTACTAGCTAGCTAGCGTGTCTAGTCCTCTCTATACGTATGTATAGTACGTAGCGTCGACCAAGCACGGACATAAGAGAGGACACTTCTCTCTATTAATTATAGCTAGCTAACACAATATATGAAACACCTAA
>NW_025227198.1:37217-48858 GCF_018294505.1 Triticum aestivum | reverse complement strand
GCTTAAAAAAACAAAAACCACAGCCACAGAAATGCTGACGCGTGGATGCCTATTGGTCCCGGTTGGTGCCACCAACCGGGACCAAAGGCCCTCCTGCCTGGGCTCCGCGCACAGGCCACGTGGAGGCCCATCTGTCCCGGTTCTGTATTGAATCGGGACTAAATGGATAGGGCATTAGTACCGACCCTTTAGTCCCGGTTCAGGAACCGGGACAAAAGGCCCTTACGAACCGGGACAATAGGCCCGTTTTCTACTAGTGCTTACAGGTGGGTCTGCCCTATCATAATCCGGCTTAAATTAACCAAACGGCCATCTGGGTTTTCTGAAACAATATGCCAATTGTGTGACAGGTTTTTGCGACAAAATAAGAATAAGTTGTTTTGGGGATCACTGAGAATAAATGGGTAGTTTTATGCTATTTATTCCATGGCAGTGCATTGGATGCATACAAATAACATGCGTGCTCACTAGAATATGATGAAGAGAAAATAAGCATGAGATAGAGTGGGCTCCATGAAAGTGGCACTAGACAGATTTGTGAGTTAAAGTAACTCAAATCATAAATGTCACAATTGTGGCACGGAGTAACATCATCCCAACTTTTTTACACTAAATTTGCTATCCGAAGAAAAAAATCAAAAAATTTAAAACTTGTCATCCAAATAGAAAGTTGTCATGCTTAATAACTAAACATGTCATTCTTTTGTCATCAAAAAATGTTAGGGCGGATTGCTTCATGCCACACAAGTGGCACTTATCATGGTACTAAAGTAATCACTGCATTCTTGCGATTGTGGCAATTCATTCCATGAACTTTACCTTGCCAGATAATGGCGGCCGTTATTCAAGACATTCCAGCTTTGGTATCTCGGACGAGTTTCAATAACTTTTTTTCTTGTACTTGTCTCACTTTTTGCCCGTAAGCAGTTTCAACACTTGGTATGGCTGTAACTTTCTTGTTTAGTTGCTTTTCCCTGTAACTGTAAGTGCTCTTTGTTTTAATCCTGGCAAGTTGATGACTCTCTTTATTCAAAATCTGGCTCAGTCACGAGACTTTTTTCCAATAAAAAGTATGAAAACTACATGTGGACATTCTTTGCTTTTGGGAGGTGTCACGTGATCGAACCCCAATAATGATAAAATATGATGGGAAAATGGGAAAATTTGGGAAGGGTTGACTGAGTACATGTCAACTGCATGTATTCAAAAGAACACTGCCAACAGTTCATATTTTAGCAAACTTGAACTCCACTCAACCAAAAGATAAAACTGTGCCTCCTCAGTACTCGCCACAACTAACATGTGGGCTGGAAAGTTCCATAAGTTATGAATTCTTCCCAAATGGAAATAGTGACCTTCACCCATGGCATGCTAGCCTATGACACGTGGGTCCAGAACGCTTGCGTTGCCGAGTCACCTAGATTTGCAGAACGAAAGGCTAGTGAGGGGCCGCGTACATAAGACTAGTCACAGTGAAGAGTAAGGGCATCTCCAGCCGCGCCCCCAACAGGCCCTCCCCAGGCGATTTTGCCGCGCCGGCGCCAAAAAAACGGCCCAGTCACGCCCCTGAAGCCCGTTTTTCGCCGGCTCGGGCCAAAACTGGTGCCGACGGACCCAGGCCGAACCCGGCGCCCTGGGAGGCGCTTGGGGAGCCGGCACAAGCGAAAAAGGCGCGTGGGCCCGCCCTAGCGGTGACCTGAGGGCCTTTTTCCGCCGCTTCTTGACGCTTTTCCCTCACATCTCCTCCGCTCACTCGCCTTCCTCCCGCCATTCCCTCCCTTTCTCCCGCCAAACCCCCACCAACTCGCCTTCCAGTCGCCGCCATGCCGCCGAAGAAGTACGCCATGCCGCGCGCGGCGGCAACCACGACTGGCACCGTGGCCCAGCCGAAGCAGAGGAAGCCGAGGGCGCCGCCATCGAAGCCACCGGGCATGTCGAACGCCGAGTGGAGAGTGGAAGTTCAGCGACGCGACGCAGTCACCACCGACCGGCGGAACAGGGCCATTGCCAAGAAGGCCCTCGACAATGCGGCGCGTGCGGCGGCGTCTTCCTCATCGGTCGACCATGCGGGGATGATGAATCCACCCGTCGTCAGCCATGCCCAGTACTCGCCCTGGGGACAGCAAGGCATCGGATCTCCATGAGGATCATCGTCGCCCGGCTACGCCGACGGCGACGCGCACGGGGGGTTCAACCCAAACGTGACCTTCCCCCATGGCCACCCGCGACGCGCACACCCTCGCCCGCCTTCGTCGGCGTGCAGTACCCTTCATACAACTATTCGACCCGACCACCGGCACGAACCAGAGCTTCGAGACATACTAGGACCGCATCAAGGCCAAGTTCGACGAGCGGAAGCTCGTCGACCCGTACTTCAAAGGCGTCTACATGCAGCGCGGCTCCAAGGCGATGGCGAACCATTGGGGGCGTATCCAGTTGGCGTGCAACAAATGGCATGGAATCGTCGAGGAGGTCGCGGCTCACCCGGAGAGCAGCGCCAGCGTTGAGGATCAGGTACGCACGCCGTTCGCCCGCATCTCTTCGTCGTCAACGCCCGCCGCCCGCCAACTGTTTGTTCCTCCGCGCAGCTGCTGCGTATGTTCACCATGTATCGGCGCGACAACCAAGACGCCGACTTCAAGCATCTCCACGTCTACAAGCGCATTGACAAGTGCGAGAAGTGGGCGGAAGTCCGACGTACCCTCAACAAGGCCAAGGATATATATAAGCCGGACGCAACGACTCCGGGCGTGTCAGAGGGGCGGCCGGACGGCCACAAATTGGCAAAGAAGGGGAAAAACGCCGACGCGGCAACCACGCGAGTGCACGAGTCCATCGAGCATTACCTCACCGACGCCCAGGCCCGGGCCGTCCTACGTGAAGAGAAGACCGAGGCGCGGTGGTCGTCGCTGATGAAGAACAGCGCCATCAAGCTCGACCTGCTCTGGACGAACGTCGCCGCGAAGAAGAGGAACACCGACATGACTTTTCTGATGAGCGGGGCGGACATGCTCCAGAGCAACGACGAGCAGCTCAAGGTGTGGTACATGGCGGAGCGCGGCCTCATCCTGAACCAGATGCAGACGGCAACGCCGACGACGCCGACGACGCAAGCTCCCGCGCCCACGACCACACGGACGCCAAGCCCGAACGACACCTCTACATCGCCGCCCAGCAGTGCCGAAGCCGCGCCGATACAGCCCAGCACCGAAGCAGCTCCGACACCGCCGAGCCCGCGCACGCCGACTCCGCCAACGCCTGGAGCCGACCCCGTCGAGTGAATCATTGCGCACGCGAACCTGTGGCGTGTGGCGCTCTGTTTTTTGTAACGCCAGACTACGTCCGATCGCCGGATTTGTGGCGTCTTTTGAGAGCGGGAACGACCAAGTTTAAATTTCCCGCATCCTGGGGCCGGCGCTTGAGGGCGTGACTGGGAGCTAGGTCGCGCCTAGGGGCCGAACTAGCGCCGGCACGCCCCCAGGCCGCTCTATTTAGGCGCCCTGGGGGGCCGAACGGCTGGAGATGCCCTAACATACACATATCCCTAAACTATGTTACTACCTTCATAGTGAGTAGTAACATAAACGTGTTAACATGCAAAGCTTCATTTATTAGGTTATAGACTCATATTACATTGGGACGTGTAATAGTACATTGTCAGAATGTTTAAGCTCATCATCTCCAAATTGCTCAACTAGAGTTTCATGTTCTCCACGAGGCCCGCCAATGAGCTCATGCTCGGAGCACCATCCTCGTCTCGCACTGCCACAACGGAACGCAGGTTGTCCACACCTGCTTTCTGATAAGCCACCGCCCAACCAAACACAATCTAAGCTTTGTACATGGCTACCTACATTGCCTTTCCTGCTTATACATGCTATAACCATGTCGTAAGCTAGAGTTATTATAAGATCTGCCCGATTTTAATTCCAGAGGTGGAATTAGAGCGATGCTAGACTCACGGACAGATTACGGGGGATTAACGGGGTGGTTAGAGTTGGTTGGTTAAGATTTGTTTAAGTGAGGCAGGCCCCACCACTGAAAATTGGGGGTGGGAGGGGGGGGCGCAATTAGAGAAGCGCACTCAGCCGGGCCCGTAAACCTCCGTTGATTCTCTCCATGTGTGTAGTATTATCGGTGAAATTAACTAGCATTTTTTTGACATCGATCTAGTTGGAATGTGTGCTTCTGTATGAGGAGGAATCAGCTGCCCAATTTTACATCTTGTATATATAGTGGTATATGCATGAAACTACATATTCTTTTTCCACCAAATAGTTTCAAATGGTAGGTGCTTACTATCTTAATTCATATAACCACCAACTATTTGGAGTTATGATATACACAAAGGGGATGGTGTGCAAAAAATATATATAGCTAGTCAAACCACCAAATGCACACAACGCCCTCGTCCTATAGCTCCCATGGCAGTGTGTCAGATGCAACAAGCATGGGTGCTCATTGGAATATGATGAAGAGAAAATAAGCATGAGGTAGAGTGGGCCAGCTCCATTAACTTGGCGCCAGACAGATTTGCCTGTTACAGTAGATACACCATTCTTCAGATGGCAGCGACTCCGTCCACGATCTTCAGCTTCCTATTGGTGGCGGCTGTTATTCAAGACGTTCCAGGCTTGGTGTCACAGATAGGTTTCCATATCTTCTTTTTCTTTTGCTTGTCTCACCTTTTGGCTGTAAGCTGTTTCAACACGCTGTATCTTTGTTGTTTAGTTTTTTTCCCTGTAACTGCTCTTTGTCGTAATCCCGACGGGTTGATGCCTTTGTTCATTCAAAGTTGGGCTCGCCATGAGACTTTTCTCCAAAAAAAAAAATTATATGAAAACTCCATCTTGACATGCTTTGCTTTACGGTGGTGCAGTCAAGCGATACAGCCAGTGTGCACGTGGAGGTCTCACGTGATGGAACCATCAAATAATGATAAAATATGATGGCAAAATGGGAAAATTTTGGAAGGATTAATTCTGTATAAGTCAACTGTATGTATTTGAGAAAAAAAAACATAAAAAAAACTAGGACTCCTCCTTGACCAAAAGATAAAAATGTGCCTCCTCGGCACTCTCCACCACTAACAAGTGGGCCAGAATGTTCCATGGGTTATGATTTTTTTTCCAAATGGAAATACTGACCTTTACCCATCATGCGAGTCTATGACACATGGCTCCAGAAGGCTTGCTTTGTCGAATCACCTACATTTGCACAAAGAATGGCTGATGAGGGATGTTGTACATAAAGCGAGCTGCGAAGTCACCTGTGTCCACAACGACTCGAAGGTGGTGAGAGGGACCACACGAAGGAACAAGGAAGGACATTGTAGGCAGCCATAAATCCCTGAGAACAAATATAAAGTCGTGTGCATACTCACTGCCAGGGACCTATAGAAGTCACTCCATTCACCAAACTTCTTTCCCCACTCGCACCACACAAGCACCCAGCCACGTTGAATCACTAGTGGCTTAGGGCTAGTCGACTAGTACATATGGTTTATTTTATCCTTCTATGGTAATTAAGTCTATCGTTGAAGAAAAACAATGGCATAAGCAACTAATGTGATAAAGATGTGAGTAGGAGGCATTGGAAAATTCTGGGATACATCTTTTGACACGGCAGTTCTGTGCCATTGGGAATCAGAGTACTTGTTGCTAGAGGCCTGCAGAAATGGTGGCAATGGTGGATCGTGCACGCAACACAATGGGAAAGCTCAACTTTAATGATTCATGTCAAGATCTGAGGACGCGGATGGCGCTGCCAGCACTAGAATTGTGCCCGGTAACCACCACCATGAGATCATTCCGGGCATGCAACAATCTCCCTGGAAAATGAATTAGCGCCATGTAAAGCATATCCCTAGCCCTCTGGTGGACGCAAAGACCGGTCATTCTGTGGATGGATGGTACTAAAATTATTCACCCTGTTGAAGAATAACAGTGCTGCAGTTGTACGAAGTACATGTCACTCGGGAATGAGACTAAATGAATATTCCATGAAGAGAGAGATATTATGTTATTTATTGTATTAATAGAGTGATAAACAAGGCTATCCGTCCTTTACGTGCCTATAGGCGCACTATGCCACGCAGATCGGTCTGGTTTTGCTGTGTGTCGATGGAGATTTGTAAGCTCTGTGTAGATGATCATAACTATGATTGAGTAACTCAAATCTTCTATTCCCGCGAAAGACAACACATAGGTAAAATAAAGTGAAGCAAACAAACCGATATTTGAAGAATTATGTTGTACTTGTATGTACATCGATTGCGTGTGACTGTAGGAAAGGATGTCCCTTTGGATTACATTCTTTTATAGGATTGATGACAAAGAAGTAATTGATACATATGTGAGAAATGTAAATAAAAAATGGTGTTTCAAAATATAAATATGTATATTTAATTAGCCTCTGATGTGGAATGTATTTAACTAGTAATTTAAATGAAAACATGGGTTGTAATATCTTTTTTTGATGGAGGGTTGTGCTATCTTTTAGGAAGGACCAGAGGAGGAATTGGCTTTCTCATGGGTCTTTTTTCTGGTCATTAATCACATATATTGTCACTGATTAATTTTTTCCTCAACAAAAAAATAAATACAGTTTTTTTACAGTGGAAAGCATACCTTTAATTTATAGGATTGAAGAGAGGCAAGAGCTCAAGGTTGGGGATGCCCGAGATTTCCTGGACAAAGTATTCACTGGTGGAAAAAGAGCCTTTGGTCGCTGTTCGCAACTGCCATTAGTCGCGGTTGCGCAACCGCGACCGAACGGGCGCGACTAAAGGCCCCACCCTTTAGTCGCGGTTGCTTAAGAACCGCGACTAAAGGCCCGTCCACGTGGGCGCCAGGTGGCCGTCGGGGCGGAGGACCTTTAGTCGCGGTTCTTCTGGCCAACCGCGACTAAAGGCCGCCGCAGGTTTAGGGTTTTTGCCTCCCCCCCTTAAACCTGTTTTCTGTTTAATTTGTATTGTTTTATTTCTTTTGTGCTTTATTTTAATTTTGAAGGAGTTTCACATATTCTACGGTACTACATACATGCATATGAATGTACAATTTCAAACAAATTTGAAATTAAAACCAAAAAGAATTCAAGAGGAATATACAATATATATTCAATATCATCGGATGACCATATACAATTTTGAACAAGTTTCCATACATAATTTAATGCATATAAAGTTCTACGTCCTCGTAATGGTGTTCTCCTTTAGGATGGAGGACTTCCCTCCTGAACCATCCAGCTAGTTCCTCTTGAAGTGGTCGGAAGCGAGCTTCTGGACTAAGCATCATCCGGAGGTTATTCCTCTGAGCATTGGTATCACTCGGAACCCGCTCAGAGGTGTATCTCCGGATCATCTCACAGACATAGTATGCACATAGATTGGTCCCCGCTGGCTGAATATCCTCACCATTCTTAGCCTTTGCCCTTTTGAATTCTAGCTCTTTTTTGAATTCACCGACCTTTGTATCTACGAACCGTCTCCAAACCCTACGAGGCAAAGAAAATTAAATGAACAAGAGAGTTATTAGTTACTTGATATTAGGCAATGAACGAAATAGGCCGATCGATATAGAGCGCAAATGAATGAAAATAATTACTTCTGCAGCATTCTTCTCATGTCGACCCAAAGCTTTGGATCCTTATTCAGAGAGTCGTGGACGAGACATTCTGAGGTGTCAACTTTAATTACTAGCAGAATCCAGTGGAACCTGCGGACACGATACATGCACAGTACGTCATGCATAACTCATCGATTAGCCGGCCACATACCATGCATGGAGTAAACAAAAGAGAATGTGCTCAAGACAGAAACACTCACCCAAAATGGTAAGGAAATAGAATATCACTTTTGAGTTCCTGCTTTGTAAGAAACTGCCACAGGTCTGCTTCCATGTCGGCGGGGTGATGCTCCAACACATATCCATTAACGATGTGTGGGTCAATGAACCCAACATCATGGATGTTCCTTACTCTGCATTCCTTAATCTTCATTCTGCATGTATAATAGCGGACACAACAATATAGTTAGGACATATATATAGTGCAGGCAATATGAACGAGATGGGGTAGAAATAAATCACTTACAGAACGTAGCAACTGATGATAGATTTGTCGAGCTCGCGCAGATTGAAAAGCTGGAACAATTCACTCAGATGAATTTGTACATAGTAATGTTTGAAGTGATGCTCATATCTAACTTCCGCATAAATATATTCTTTGGCGTTTTTATTTTTTATGTAACCCTTGTACCATTTCAGCAGACCTTTCATTTGTGGAGGTAGATCCTCTTCCTGCGTAGGCTCGACGAGAGGCCCATTCTTCACATATGTAATTACTACCTCCTTCACTGGCGCCTCATCAAGGCCTAACAGTTCACGAAGAGTAATACCTAAGTTGGCCGCTTGTTCTCTGGCACTCGTTACAGTCAATCCATGTGCTGCCGCAGCTGCTATGATATCGGGGTCATCCGGACCGGCGGCTTTCACTATAAGCGGGGCAATCGATTGTTTACTTTGTTCCCCGAGCTGGGCAACTCGTTTCCCGCTTTTTTTACTTTCTAATTCCGTTTTCTCGGCCTCCTCCAAGGCTTTGTTCTCCTGGTTCTCCGCCCGCTCTTTCTTCTCCTTCAACATGAGTGCCTGCCTACGAAGTTCACGTGCATAGTCGTCAGGCAGATTCTTCGCGGCTTGGGACGGTGTGCTCAAAAATGACTTAGCCCACTTCTTTTGCTCATCAGAAAATACTGGCTTGGGCTCGGGCTCTCTTTTCTTCTTGCAGTCCGTCTTCCATTTCTCATGATCAGCAGCCGCGGCCGCGGCAGTTTCCTCGGCACTACGTTCCCAAGGCCTTGTGGGGAGAGGCTTCAATGATGGCTCCGATACCTTTGTGGTCTTAGGTACATAAGGGTCCGGGTTAATAATCCAGGACTGCTTCTGCTTCTTTGCCGGAGGTGGATTGGGGGGCGGCGTCTGATCACCCGCCGGACGAGGACTGGGGGGCGGCGTCTGATCACCCGCCGGACGTTGTGGACTGGGGGGCATCGGCTGACGTGACGGAGGTGTAGGTGAACCGCCACCACCGTAGGGGGGTGGACTTGTTGTCCTTGGCGCCTCGCCTGGAAACTTGATAAACTTCTTTTGCCATAGAATGAAATGGCACTTGACATCTCCAAGTCTTTTCTCCCCTTCAGGTGTAGCAATGTCAATCTCCAGTTCCTCAAACCCTTGGACTATGTCCTCCACCGTGACACGAGCATAGCCATCTTGAATGGGGGTGTTGTGGTGGAGTGCTCCAGGTAAACATGGTAAAGCACTGCCGATGGCTACCTTCATGGACATGTTCCCGATAGGATAATACAGATGACATTCTTTCATCTCCTTTATATCATCCACGGGGTAGCGAGGAGGCTCCGGTGCAGTAATTTCGACCACCAGAGGCTCCGGTGCAGTAATTTCGATCGTCGGTGCATCTGCACCAGCCGGTGGGGCCTCCGTGGAAGCCACACTGCTTCTCCGCTGCTGGCTTCTGAGATCCGCTGGATGATCTTCATGCTGCGCCCGAGCTGCATCTCGTTCGGCTACTAGTACACTCACGGTTTTCTTCATCACATCCATTTCCGATGCCAACCGCGCCACAACATCTGCTTCCCGATCCATCTTTCTCTTCCGGCTTCTGTAACCGTACGGGTCATCGTTCTGGGGGAACCCTATTTTCCACGGAATGTGCCCCATGCCTCGTACACGTCCTCCGTGTTCAGGATTCCCGAGGGCTTTTGTCAGCGCGTCGTTCTCTCTGTTGAACTTGATCTTCCCCCCTTGAGCATCCCTCATTGCGTCAATAAGGGCTTGGGTGGGTTTAATTATTTTGCCCCGGTAAACACAGTCCCCTGTCTCCGGGTTCAGCGTTCCCCCATGCCCGTACCACCAGCTTTTGGCCCTTGGGTCCCATCCCTCCGTACCTGGACGGATTCCTCGCGCCCTCAGCTCGTTCTCCATCTTCTCCCACCTAGGCTCCCAAAGGCGATACCCTCCTGGCCCCATAATATGATTGTACTCCTTCTTAGCCGCATTTTCCTTATTTTTTTCGATATTTGAATGAACTGCTCCGATTTCTTTTGCTTCACAAATTCTGGCCAATCATGTTTCAGTTTCTCATATTGTCCTTTGAAATCCGGAGTCTTGTTCTGCTTGACAAAGTCATGGGCTAGATTTTGCTTGAATTTCCAGAATGCGTCGGCCATCTTATGAAGAGCGAACTGTTTGACTAGCCTCCTCCTCTCCTTGTTTTCCTCAATCTTGTTACCCTCCTCATCGAATTTGTTGTATTCCGGAGGTAGAACGAAATGTTCCATAAGCTTTTTGAAGCAATCTTTTTTTGTTCTCTTATCGACAAAAGTGAAACCAGCAATTCGTGCCTTCTTTGGCTTATTCCACTCCTGGACGGTGATCGAGACATTGTCTCTAACAATGGCTCCGCATTGGTTGACAAACTTGGTGGCGTTCTTGCGGGGCTCCAGCGGCCTGCCGGTTGCACTGTCGACAACCTCGATGGTGCATGTTTCTCCTTGTTTCATCGTCTTGGTTGCGCCACGCTTTGACGACGTACTCGATTGTTTCGACGATCGGGCCGAGGGCTAAAATAAGAAAGAGAGTCGCGCGCGTTAGTCCACACATATTTATTCAAATCAGTTAGTTTGTATCACCAGAGGCTCAATGTATATATATATACCTCGGCGCCGGAGGTGGTTGCTACTTCCATTTGAAGATCGTCGTTTATCGACGTTTGTTTGGCATCATCTTGCTGACGGCGCCCTTCATCTTCACCGTCAAGGTTCAGATAAGAAGAGATATCATCTTCTTCTTGTGCGGTCGGCACATATAGAATATCGCCGTTTATGATGCCGAACATATGTGCTTCACCGTCCGGATCATAGTTGTCCATAATCGGGTCAGCTCTATCGTCCGCCATTATGTCAGTCCTGAAAACATGTAGTAAAAACAAATTAATTAAGTGAAGAAGGGGGGCGGTGGCGGTGGCGGTGGCGAAAGGGCGGTGGCAAAAGGAGGGGGCGAGGAAGGGGTGGGAGAGGGTGTCGCGGTAGAGCGCGAGACGGGGCGGCAGACGACGGCGTCACGGAGAGGGAGGCGAGGACAACACACATTTATAACCCTCGCCGTCCCCTCTCGATCCCTAAAAAAAACACCGCGCGCATCGCCGACCCCTCGCCGCCCCCTCTCCGTATATACGTTTTTTTCTTAATTATCAAATTTTATGGTTTTTTTGTTAATTATCAAGTTTTAAGTTATTTTACCGTTTTTGTTAAACTAATTAACTAGTTAAAATTAAAAAGAACAAAAAAAAATTCTCTCTCTCTCTCCACGATCTCATCGCTCTCTGTAGAGCAGCATTGAGGGCGGCGAGGCCGGCCCGAGGTGGATTGGGGGGGCGGCGTTGAGGGCGGCGAGGCCGGCCGGCGGCGTTGAGGGCAGCGAGGCCGGCCGGCGGCGTTGAGGGCGGGCGAGAGGCGGCGCGGTGGGCGAGAGGGGGCGGCGGGCGAGAAGGGGTTCGGGCCCTTGTATTTATAGCCCCCCCTTTTTTGTTGTTAATTATCAAGTTTTATATACGTTTTTTTGTT
>NW_025227198.1:30326-34049 GCF_018294505.1 Triticum aestivum | reverse complement strand
GATCCAAATTCTCCCTCTCCTTTTCAGTTTCGCAGCGTCTCCGTGCATCAGCAATGGTCCGACCAAGATCATCAACGGTCTCATCACGTGCCTCTTCTTCACCTTCACCTTCACCTTCCCCTTCACCTTCCCCTTCACCTGCCCCTTCACCTTCCCCTTCACCTTCAGCATCCTCCATGAAAGTATCACCGAAATGAGCAAGATAGCTTTCATCGATGAAATCATCCCCTTCTTCATCTTCTTCCATTATAACCCCTCTTTCTCCATGCTTGGTCCAACAATTATAGCTTGGCATGAAACCGTGCCGAAGCAGGTGCAGGTGAACTTCTCCTGAGGAAGAGTAACCCTTCTGATTCTTACAGTCAACACATGGACAGATAACAAAACCCTTCTGCTTGTTCGCATTAGCCACTACGAGGAAATCTTTCAAACCCGTAGTGAACTCGCGGGAGAGTCGGTTACCGTACATCCATTGCCGATTCATCTGCATTATTATAATATAAAATATATATAATTAACCATCATGCATTTGTTAAAGTAACTAGCTATAAACAATAGAAATTAAACAATGAACAACACACATGCATATTTTATCAATGACACACATGCATGAAAGGTTCAAGTTGCTAACCGCGATCGAGGAGGAACCTCAAGTGTGGCTCCAACACTTCATATCATGTTTGTTTCACGCTGTTGGGCATTTCATCAAACACCTTGTGTGCATAAGAGGAACCAAAAGCAAACCTACACCCCCTTGTGAAGAGAAGTGGCACCAAATGGCTAAGTGAGTGCGCTGAACTGGTATATATAGGGGAGGAGCTTTAGTCGCGGTTGGCCTGGCCAACCGCGACTGAAGGACTTTGGGCACCTTTAGTCGCGGTTGGCCTGGCCAACCGCGACTAAAGCCCCTCACGTGCACCAGCTGGCCACCGAGCGCCCTGGCCCAAGCCTTTGGTCGCGGTTCGTCTGCCGAACCGCGACTAAAGACTTCATTAGTCGCGGTTCCTACAGTTTCGCGACGGAAGCTTCTTTTTCTACCAGTGATTCATCTCCAATTCTCCATCAGCAGGCAGATTGAGCCTTGCAGAAGTGTGGAATGCCTTGTCTGCAGTTTTCAGAGGAAAAATTATTGTGGAAAACTGACTGTGCCGTCATTGCACGTGACCTGCAGACAATTTCTACAAATTCCACGCCTAGTTTCCCTCTGATTCATGACATTCGTTAAGTGCTAGAGACTTTCCAATTCCATCATGTGTCTGCTGTGGACCGAAAGTGCAAGGAGCTGGCTCATGGTCTTGCGGCAGCAGCCAAATCCCAAGGAAATCAAGTGTTAATTAGTTGCCACTGTACCGGAAAGCCTACACGAGCTTTTGGCCTCCGAATGCAATATCAACACCGAGTAATGTGGTTACTCAGGTTATTCTAAAGAAAACACTTTGCAAAAGATGTTCAACCAACAACCAGTATTTGAATGCCTAATGCATTTCCCAACGCATTAGAATACCACCACAGAGGCAGGAACATTATTTTTTGGATAAATTACGGAAGTCAGTACTTGAACTCAAGACCTTATGTTCTAATATCATGTTAAGCTTAATGCACTAGTTAACACAAACCGAAAGTCCGACTTATGTTCATGGCTAGACAATCCACGTATACACTCTTCAACACGAATGGCACAATTGAAGTTAGAAAAGATAATCTATCTAAGAATCCGGTGGATAAGTTGGGTATCCACCGTTGTGTACCTCTTGTGAAAGGGCATGGGCTCGCACCACAGATCCAACAGTGAAAAATGGCTCGTAGGCAAATGAAATGAAAGAGACCACTACTTTTTGCTACTTTTCCAAGGAGGCATGCCATGTGATCAGCCTTCAGAGCCACCAATTATTTTTTCTTGGGACGTTATGGCTGACTGTTTGATAAAAAATATATTTTTGAGGTAGTAATGATCAATTTTTTTTCAGAAATTAATGAGCAAAATTATCAAAATTAACTTTTCCGCCTCGGCCATGCTGAGATCATTCAGCATTGACGTCCTGCTAACTGGGCCAGACTTCCAATACACTGTTACAGCCGTTGCAAAATATTAGCCTCCTTGTTCATTGGGCCGGTTGTTTGTTATTTGGCCCTCTCGTGTCTGCTTGCAAAGTGGTTGGATTATCATTCATTCCAGCAAATAAATTACCCAGGTTCCTTCTTAGAGCAAGTATAATAAGCTTACGTAAGCAGGCTGTAAGGGTTAAAATATTATTTTTCTACTGACATGGAGGGGAGAGAAGAGGAGAGAGAAGACGAGCCGGCTACAGAATTAGAGCCAGCTGCAGCACGTGCTTCTAGGTACTATGTGATAGTGAAATATGGGCCATGTATTCACTACCAGAAAAACTTGTTTTGTCGACGGCCATATCTATGCCGACGGCCCCCGTCGGCATATATGGGCATACCCCGACGGCCCAACTAAAGCCGTCGGCGTACTCCGTCGGCATAGATAAGCCGTCGGCGTTTTTCCAAATATACCGACGGGGGCCGTCGGCATAGAGCAGGACGTCGGCATATCGCGTGGGCCCGTCTACCCGGGCGGCGACGGCAGTTTGACGGTGTCAGGCTACGCCGACGGGCTAACGGTGGCCGTCGGCATAGCTACGCCGACGGCATAGCCGTCGGCATAGCTATGCCAACATCATCGATCCATCGCGCCGCCACGTCATCGATCCGCGTCGTTCGCCGGTCCCGTGGGGTGGCATTTCTATGCCGACGGCTAGGCCGTCGGCATAGGCCTGGCCCATGGTTTTTGCCACGTCATTGATCCCCGCCCTACGCCACGTCATCGATCCAGGGCTCTACCATTCCGTGGCCGTATCTATGCCGACGGCTTTGCCGTAGGCATAGATTTCTAATAATATTTTTATATTTTTTGTATTTTCTCTTATTATTATTTTTTTCCAATACTAATTTCATTAACTTAAATGTACAGAAAACATATATCGATTGCCCCCCACACGGGCCTTCTTCCGTCGTGTCACGGAGAGGTTAGACGGGACGGGCCGGGTACCTGTGGGGGGTAGCAATGCTGCCAGATGTTGCGGTGGGCCCTCCTACGGTTGTGGAAACGTGGTGGCAAGCGCAGGCACGCGGCTCCGGGGTGTTCCCCCTCCCCCCTCATGGGCGTCGATGCCGCCGTGCCCCGGAGGGGGGAAACGGCCACGTCGGGCCGACACAGAGGGAATCTTGGGGTGGGTTGTGCCGGGACTGTGTTGGGGGTGTAGCTATGGCTGGGCTATGACAACAAGGTGAAAAGGTCCACCGGTCAAACTACGTCCAGCAAAAGTCAAAGGGATAGACCCGGCGGTCGTCTGTGTCAGGGTTAGACGGGACGGGGTACCTGGGGGGTAGCAATGCCGCCAGGTGTTGCGGTAGCCCTCCTACGGTTATATAAGCATGGTGGCAGGCGTAGGCACCCGGCACGCGGCTTGTATGAGGTCCCAGTGCGACGCTCCGGTGGCATTGCTACCCCCCTAGGGCCCCCGTCCCGCCTAACCCTGTAGCGTTTGACCATGGGATCTACCCCTTTGACTTTGCATGGACGGGCTTTGAGCAGTAGACGTATCCACCCGGTTGTGTAAGGTCAGCCCAGAGGCCCACGGCAACATCTGGCCCGGATGTTGCTCCAAAGTCTTCCTATGGGCTGACCTAACACAACTGGGTGGGGAGGTCCACTGG
>NW_025227198.1:17824-30316 GCF_018294505.1 Triticum aestivum | reverse complement strand
GGCTCCGGGGTGTGCCCCCTCCCCCCTCATGGGCGTCGATGCCGCCGTGCCCCGGAGGGGGGAAACGGACACGTCGGGCCGACGCAGAGGGAATCTTGGGGTGGGTTGTGCCGGGACTGTGTTGGGGGTGTAGCTATGGCTGGGCTATGACAACAAGGTGAAAAGGTCCACCGGTCAAACTACGTCCAGCGAAAGTCAAAGGGATAGACCCGGCGGTCGTCTGTGTCAGGGTTAGACGGGACGGGGTACCTGGGGGGTAGCAATCCCGCCAGGTGTTGCGGTAGCCCTCCTACGGTTATATAAGCATGGTGGCAGGCGTAGGCACCCGGCACGCGGCTTGTATGAGGTCCCGGTGCGACGCTCCGGTGGCATTGCTACCCCCCTACGGCCCCCGTCCCGCCTAACCCTGTAGCATTTGACCATGGGATCTACCCCTTTGACTTTGCATGGACGGGCTTTGAGCAGTAGACGTATCCACCCGGTTGTGTAAGGTCAGCCCAGAGGCCCACGGCAACATCTGGCCCGGATGTTGCTCCAAAGTCTTCCTATGGGCTGACCTAACACAACTGGGTGGGGAGGTCCACTGGTCAAAGCCCGTCTGTGCAAAGTCAAAGGGCTAGATCCCGTGGTCAAACGCTACAGGGTTAGGCGGGACGGGGACACTGGGGGTAACAATGCCACCGGAGCGTCGCATCGGGCCCTCATACATGCGGCGTGGTGTGGTGGCATGTCCGAAGAGGCGGGACGCGTCTCCGGTGCGTGCCCCCCCCCTCACGGACGGCGATGACACGGTAGTAGACGTTCTGCGATAACGATGCGGCGTCAATATTACTAAATACTCGGAGCGCGATAAAATCATGAGTTTTTTTGCACGACGTGGGCACATGTGCTATAGGAACGATGGTATTTTTTCATAATTTTTGGTGATGGAGAAGTATCCGAAAAATTCCCTCTACGCGGATTGCCCTTCGCGCGTCTACGGCTTTGGCCGGCGGCCTCCGGGGGCTAGCATGCCGCCAAATCCTGCGTAGGCGGCCTCTCACAAGTCTGGAAGTGTTGTGGCGGTTGCAAACGCCCGGCACGCGTGTCCGGGGTGTGCCCCCCCTCACGGACGGCACCGCCGCCGGTACCTGGAGGGGGGAAACGGACGCGTGGGGTCTACATGGAGGGGATCTTGCTGTCGGTCTAGCCCAGATGTTGCTCAAAAGTGTTCCTATGGGCTGACCTAACACAACCGGGTGGGGAGGTCCACTAGTCAAAGCCCGTCCGTGCAAAGTCAAAGGGCTAGATCCCGTGGTCAAACGCTACAGGGTTAGGCGGGACGGGGGCACTGGGGGTAGCAATGCCACCGGAGCGTCGCACCGGGCCCTCATACATGCGGGGTGGTGTGGTGGCATGTCCGAAGAGGCGGGACGCATCTCCGATGCGTGGCCCCCCCTCACGGACGGCGATGACACGGTAGTAGACGTTCTGCGGTAATGATGCAGCGTCAATATTACTAAATACTCGGAGCGTGATAAAATCATGAGTTTTTTTGCACGACGTGGGCACATGTGCTATATGAACGATGGTATTTTTTCATAATTTTTGGTGATGGAGAAGTATCCGAAAAATTCCCTCTACACGGATTGCCCTTCGCGCGTCTACGGCTGTGGCCGGTGGCCTCCGGGGGCTAGCATGCCGCCAAATCTTGCGTAGGCGGCCTCTCACAAGTCTGGAAGTGTTGTGGCGGTTGCAAACGCCCGGCACGTGTGTCTGGGGTGTGCCCCCCGTCACGGACGGCGCCGCCGCCGGCACCTGGAGGAGGGAAACGGACGCGTGGGGTCTACACGGAGGGGATCTTGCTGTGGGTCTGGTCCGGATGTTGCTCTAAAGTGTTCCTATGGGCTGACCTAACACAACCGGGTGGGGAGGTCCACTGGTCAAAGCCCGTCCGTGCAAAGTCAAAGGGCTAGATCCCGTGGTCAAACGCTACAGGGTTAGGCGGGACGGGGGCACTGGGGGTAGCAATGCCACCGGAGCGTCGCACCCGGCCCTCATACATGCGGGGTGGTGTGGTGGCATGTCCGAAGAGGCGGGACGCGTCTCCGGTGCGTGCCCCTCCCTCACGGACGGCGATGACACGGTAGTAGACGTTCTGCGGTAACGATGCGGCGTCAATATTACTAAATACTCGGAGCACGATAAAATCATGAGTTTTTTGAACGACGTGGGCACATGTGCTATAGGAACGATGGTATTTTTTCATAATTTTTGGTGATGTAGAAGTATCCGAAAAATTCCCTCTACGCGGAATGCCCTTCGCGCGTCTACGGCTGTGGCCGGCGGCCTCCGGGGGCTAGCATGCCGCCAAATCTTGCGTAGGCGGCATCTCACAAGTCTGGAAGTGTTGTGGCGGTTGCAAACGCCCGGCACGCGTGGCAGGGGTGTGCCCCCCTCACGGACGGCGCCGCCGCCGGCACCTGGAGGGGGGAAACGGACGCGTGGGGTCTACACGGAGGGGATCTTGCTGTGGGTCTTGCCCAGATGTTGCTCCAAAGTGTTCCTATGGGCTGACCTAACACAACCGGGTGGGGAGGTCCACTGGTCAAAGCCCGTCCGTGCAAAGTCAAAGGGCTAGATCCCGTGGTCAAACGCTACAGGGTTAGGCGGGACGGGGGCACTGGGGGGTAGCAATGCCACCGGAGCGTCGCACCGGGCCCTCATACATGCGGGGTGGTGTGGTGGCATGTCCGAAGAGGCGGGACGCGTCTCCGGTGCGTGGCCCCCCCTCACGGACGGCGATGACACGGTAGTAGACGTTCTGCGGTAACGATGCGGCGTCAATATTACTAAATACTCGGAGCGTGATAAAATCATGAGTTTTTTTGCACGACGTGGGCACATGTGCTATAGGAACGATGGTATTTTTTCATAATTTTTGGTGATGTAGAAGTATCCGAAAAATTCCCTCTACGCGGATTGCCCTTTGCGCGTCTACAGCTGTGGCCGGCGGCCTCCGGGGGCTAGCATGCCGCCAAATCTTGCGTAGGCGGCCTCTCACAAGTCTGGAAGTGTTGTGGCGGTTGCAAACGCCCGGCACGCGTGTCCGGGGTGTGCCCCCCTCACGGACGGCGCCGCCGCCGGCACCTGGAGGGGGGAAACGGACGCGTGGGGTCTACACGGAGGGGATCTTGCTGTGGGTCTTGCCCGGATGTTGCTCCAAAGTGTTCCTATGGGCTGACCTAACGCAACCGGGTGGGGAGGTCCACTGGTCAAAGCCCGTCCGTGCAAAGTCAAAGGGCTAGATCCCGTGGTCAAATGCTACAGGGTAAGGCGGGACGGGGGCACTGGGGGGTAGCAATGCCACCGGAGCGTCGCACCGGGCCCTCATACATGCGGGGTGGTGTGGTGGCATGTCCGAAGAGGCGGGACGCGTCTCCGGTGCGTGGCCCCCCCTCACGGACGGCGATGACACAGTAGTAGACGTTCTGCGGTAACGATGCGGCGTCAATATTACTAAATACTCGGAGCGTGATAAAATCATGAGTTTTTTTGCACGACGTGGGCACATGTGCTATAGGAACGATGGTATTTTTTCATAATTTTTGGTGATGTAGAAGTATCCGAAAAATTCCCTCTACGCGGATTGCCCTTCGCGCGTCTACGGCTGTGGCCGGCGGCCTCCGGGGGCTAGAATGCCGCCAAATCTTGCGTAGGCGGCCTCTCACAAGTCTGGAAGTGTTGTGGCGGTTGCAAACGCCCGGCACGCGTGTCCGGGGTGTGCCCCCCCTCACGGACGGCGCCGCCGCCGGCATCTGGAGGGGGGAAACGGACACGTGGGGTCTACACGGAGGGGATCTTGCTGTGGGTCTGGCCCGGATGTTGCTCCAAAGTGTTCCTATGGGCTGACCTAACACAACCGGGTGGGGAGGTCCACTGGTCAAAGCCCGTCCGTGCAAAGTCAAAGGGCTAGATCCCGTGGTCAAACGCTACAGGGTTAGGTGGGACGGGGGCACTGGGGGGGGGGGGGTAGCAATGCCACCGTAGCTTTTGGCCTCCGAATGTAATATCAAGACCGAGTAATGTGGTTACTCAGGTTATTCTAAAGAAAACACTTTGCAAAAGATGTTCAACTGGCTGTATTTGAATGCTTCTAGGTACTATGTGAGAGTGAAATATGGGCCATTTATTAATGAAATAGCACATCTTTGTATCTTATTATTATACTTGAAGGCTACAAGGTTGGCTATAGATGACATGGCAATGTCATATAGCCATCAGCTGGCTGTACTATTAACCATACTCTTAGAGGTGATTGTCGATGGCAGCATCTCACATTGCTCACCCTCCAAGGTGGATGTCGTAGGGCTGCGGACACTCCACTTTCCTTGACGCTGAGTGACATATATAGGAGATTATTGTTAAGATAGCGCAATGTTTTGCCAACCATTTCTGCGTGCGAGTATATCCTACTGAATACACTCTAATAAGAAAACTGTAGTATGAAATAAAATACACTCCTATAAGAATGCTGTAGTTTGAAATAAGATACACTCGGACAGTTTGAAGCAAATTCTGTTTCTTTTTTCGGGCAAAACACCAACTTTCCAATGCATCCCAAGATGTGCAACCAGAATGAGAAAATGATGATATGAATTGGATAGATATGATTGTTTTGATTGTGTACTTTCGTAGCTCCATTAAATTAGATACCCTTGCAATCAAATTAATTGGAGGACAGTAGCAACAGTAATTCTCCGGCATGATACTCCATTGATTGTTCATAAGCACAACCCTCCGTCTATTCATCAGTATGAAAAACATGTACACAACCCTAGATTTATGATTACTTTTGATACTAACATCTATTTTCATTTTCATGCTTTGATATATTCACTAAATTTCTAGCATTGCTTCATCATAATGGACGGATACGGTAACACGTGCCATCGATGATCTAGTTCAAGATTATACCTAACATTAGAACCGTCAGATCCATATCTTATGTCCCTTCCGGTAGTTCGGACACCTTTCGCCACCCAATGCTATCCTTGATGGACTAGTTTGGACGATCAAATTCCAGCAAACCTGGTACACTTTGCTGAGTCCGGAAATCCGTCTAGCCAACCAGAAGCGACAAATCGGACATCCGGACATCCTGCATCTATGTTCACGAACTGGTCCGGACTAGTGCACGGATAAATAGCGTGTCTGTTTTAGGGTGAGCATTAGAGAATCTCCAACAAAGGGAGTAAAATAGGGCACTCAAAATCAATTTTAGGGTACCAAAAAGTTGGTTCTCGGTCATGTCATCAGCCTTATAGGCTACTGGTGCTAAGGTGGTATTTATATCGACTGGGTGATGTAGGGACGAGTTACTGTAACAAAAGCCTGGCAGTGTGTTGCGTGGAAAATGAAAGGCGCATGAGGACGGACACAACCTTCACTCTCCCTGCCTTTAAAGGTGCCTTGATCCAGAGCCTCTCTGTTCACAGCACTCACACAAACGTAGCAGCCAAAGACTCCGAAAAGTACGATATGATTTGGCTTGATCTAGCAAGGATTCGACATGGTCGAAGACAATATCTAATTGGCTGGAAGTGGAGACGAAACACACTTAGGAGTAGGAGGCATCCAGGACTACTTACTTGTCTTATGGCGTTTATCAAGAAGTAGGAGGCACAAAACAGGTACATTTTCGGGAAGGTTAAGCTCGTCGTCTCCAAATTAATCAACTGGAGTTTTGTGTCTTCCAGGAGGCCCATCGAAGAGTTCACACTGGGAGCACAGTCCTCGCCTCCTGGCACTGCCACAACAGAACGCAGGTTGTCCACACCTATTTTCTGATAAGCCACGGCCCAGGCAAACACAATCTAAGCTTTGTGCATGACTACCTATGTTCGCTTTCCATCTTCTACAGGTTACAGCCTTGCCTTAAGATAGAGTTATTATAAGATCTACCCGATTTTACTTGCAGAGGTATAATTAATCTGCATTTTTTGACTGTATTTGACCTAATTTAAATGTGTGCTTCCGTAAGAGGAGGAATCAGCTACTCAATTTTACATCTTGTATATATTGTGGTAAATGCATGAAACTACATATCCTTGTGCCACCAAACTAAACAGGAGCAATGTAAACTGTGATACTCCTAATGACCCCAGCGATTATTAGTCTTACTGCACAAAAGCATAGCAAGCACATAAAAGCTGCAACCAACTAAAGGAGCAGAAGAGTTTGACCCCTCTTTTTGTAAAGGCCTAGCCCACTGAATGAAGAGAGTTTGACCCCTAACTAGGTAGTCCCTCTTTTTTTTTTATTCTGCATATTAGGTTTGTCTGAAGTCAAACATCATGAACTTTGACCAAGTTTATAGAAAAAATATGAACGTTTAGAATAGCAAATCTATATGATGTGAAAGTGTATTCAATACTGAATTTAATGAAATTGATTTGTTATTGTATATGTTAATATTTTTGTCTAAGAACTTTGTCAAGGTTTACAAGGTTTGATTTAGACCGAAGCAAATATGCGGAGTAAATAAAACGGAGGAAGTACATATTAAGATGTTCATTTCATGGTCAGAGGACCCAAGTGAGCCTCAAGGACAATTAAAAGGACTATCCAAAGAAAGTATTGCAAGCAGCCACGGTTCTTAAATAAATGAAACATTTAGCGCCATGTGCAGTCGCTCGCCACTTGTGTTACAGTCACACCATCGATCCTGAGGGTGCAACATAAATGGCCTATACGATCCGTGTGGTCATAGTCGTACATATAAGAGAGGAAGGTGTTGGAAAAATCTCGGACAACGTTTACTATACTTGCAGTACTGGTCCGGTGCAAGGAAAAACGAAATGGTAATCCAGTCTGCTAGCCAACGCCAAACGAGGGAAATTTCTACCGTTGAGTAGAAAAAACACAAATAGTTGAACAAGCAACCAGGAGATACATGTGTTTGATGTTGACTCTTATGCAGTGCTGGCAGAACATGTTTAACATAATATTGGAGGGCATAGGGGCGGGGAACGCTTTCAAAATCATTTTCTTATGATTACAAAGATGACACAAATCGTGTTCTCAGTATGACGTATGACCAAACACCACAAATGACAAAAATTGAGGAGAAAAAAAGATTCCCAATAATTTCAAATGGTAGATGCTTATACTATACATAATTCATATAACTAGCAACTATTTTGAATTATGAGATACAGAAGGGGACGATGTGCAAAAGATATATAGCTTGTCAAACTACCAAATGTACACAACGCCTTCCTTGCCCTATAGCTCCCATGGCAGTGGAGTAAATAGCATAAATCTACCAGTTTTACGGCTAGAGTTCTTAAAAATTACCTATTCTTATTTTATCGTAAAACCCTGCTGCATATTTGGCATGTCGTTTCAGAAATTCCAGATGACCGTTAGGTTAAAAGCTAACCAGGATTATGACAGGATGGGCCCACCCATCAAGGCTGACCTGGCAGAAACTCTGTTGACCATCTTTCTTCCTTGTGTCTCACCTCTCTCTCTTAGCCATTTTGTCAAACTGGTTGCGCGCATTATTTTCAGTTGAGCAGCAGCTCACGTACGTGCAATGTGATTTTTGGTTGGTAATATAACTGTTACAGTGATTGGCGATTTTATGAACTGTCCATCCAGCCTAATCTGACGGCAGCAGCTCACGTAAGTGCAATGTGATTTTTGGTTGGTAAGGTTATGGGAGTTTCCGTCGATATAGCTGTTCGTTCCGCCGAGATTGCTCGATCAAATCTGTAGCTGGCCAATGCAAGCTTCAAGTACACGGCTGCTTCTTCAAAATCAATCAAGCTGTCTGCTTCCTTCCTTCCCGTGCTAGCTTTGCACGTACGGGGCGACGAGCATGGTCCAAGGGACGAGGTTTTTGAGCGGCATTTCGTCCAACACCCTGTGGCCTATAGGCCAGCGCGAGGCGGCCGGCGTTGCCGCGTTGGCGTCGGCTAGCGCGGTGTTGACGAAGACGGGGGAGGATCTGGTGGCCAAGGCGTGCAGTGGGGCTCCGTGGCTGGCTTCGGCGGGCGCAGCGCGGGCCTTGAACGCGAGGCTGAGCACCAAAGGGTCGGCGTTCTTGCCGATGCATAGGAAGTGTTTGACATAAGGGCATGTACAATGATACTATTTTAGGAGTGCCATAAAGGGTAAATGATGAAATGGAGTAGAAAGAAGTCATAAAAAAGGCTGATATCTTAGCACATTGTGTCTCATCACGTTTTTTAGAATGACTAGTTATTGAAGATAAACTAAGAGATGACCCATTAATCACTTTTTTTTGTCATGTCTAAATTACATGCAAGACTTGACATAAAATTATCCTATCAACTATTGTAGATGCCCTAATACCCAAGAGAAAGAAGAGGAGAGGGTCAACAGAGTCAACCTGCTCGTGTGGCGTGTATTAGCCGGGTCAGCCTTCACTAGTAAAAAAGGGGGCAAAGGTCCAGGCCGGGTCAGCCCATTAGTCCCGGTTCGTGAGCCCAGTGGCCCGGCCGGGCCACGTGGGCCATTGGTCCCGGTTCGTCTGGACCTTTTGGTCCCGGTTGGTGGGACGAACCGGGACCAATGGGCCTCGCTCCTGGCCCACCACTATTGGTCCCGGTTGGTGGCTTGAACCAGGACCAAAGGCTCACCTTTAGTCCCGGTTCATGCCACCAACCGGGACCAATGAGGCGCCTATATATACCCCCTCTCGTAAGAGCAGAGCACACTGCTCTATTTTTTTCTGGCCGAGGGGGAGAGGGCTCGGTGGTGCTCTAGCTCACCTCCTATGCACATAAGGTGTTCGATGGAATGCCCGAGCCACACTACTTAAGCTTTCTCCTCTCCAAGCTCGACCTCCAAACTCCATTTTCCTTAATATTTGTCTAGTTTTAGCGGTCCGTCACGCCCCGTCCCCTTCTTCACCGCCGTCGATCACCCGCGCCGAGCTCATCGCCGGCACCACCATGGTGAGCCTCTTGTTCTTATCTTCTTTCTGAAAGAAAAAATATATTCTTACTTGTATGTTTACATAGATACTTGTATTATTTTCTTACTTTTATTATTGCATCTTATATAGTGCGATGGTTTTGGTATCCGCCCCCGTCGGCCCTCGTCCTGTCTATGATTCGGATGTGGTATATATATTATCTTTATAACTATTGGTTCATTTATTATTTATGAAAATTATGCCGACCAACGTGACATAGATTTTATTTATGTAGGATGTATGTGAATCGGAAATTTCAACCGACCCTATTGTCGAGAGGTTAAATTTAGATGAAGAAGAAAACAATTTGTTGAAGAAAAAAATAAAACAAATTGAGGAGGAGAAGATGATATTGGAGTTGCATGTTGCGGATGTCGTCGATGATCACAAGATCAAGATGGATGCAATCCGCTTGAAGATTAGAAAGATTAGAAAATATGCCATTCATACCGAGGCTTGGTATCATTATGCCGTTGGATCAATTGTTACCTTGGTTGCGATTATGATCGCATTTGTTTTCGCATTAAAATATTTTACATAATTTCAATGTATGGTTTAATTAATTAGATGCTCTGGAGAGCTATATGTTGTTAGATGAGAACTATGTATGTACTTTGGTTTTAATGTGATGATGAACTTCTATTAATTTGGACATTTAATTGTATATAATGCACGCAGATGAACCGGCAATGGATGTACGGTGACATACACACCTCCGAGTACATTAAGGGCGTGCATGAGTTTCTCGATGCGGCTGAGGCAAACAAGCAGAATGGTTTTATGTGTTGTCCATGCACTGAATGTGGGAATACGAGGTCTTACTCTAACCGGAAAATCCTTCACTCCCACCTGCTTTACAAGGGTTTCATGCCACACTATAATGTTTGGACGAGGCACGGAGAAATAGGGGTTATGATGTAAGACGGCGCAGAAGAAAAGTACGATGACAACTATGTGCCCCCTGAATACGGTGATGCTGCAACGGGGGGAGCTGGTGAAGATCAAGAGGAACCAGACGATGTGCCCAATGATGCTGCAACGAGTGAAGCTGCTGAAGATCAAGAGGAACCAGACGATGTGCCCGATGATGATGATCTCCGCTGGATCATTGTCGATGCAAGGACGCAATGTGAAAGTCAAAAGGAGAAGCTGAAATTCGATTGCATGTTAGAAGATCACAAAAAATGGTTGTACCCCAATTGCGAAGATGGCAACACAAAGCTCGATACCGTACTGGAATTGCTACAGTGGAAGGCAGAGAATGATGTGGCTGACAAAGGATTTGAGAAGCTACTGAAAATATTGAAGAAGAAGCTTCCAAAGGATAACAAATTGCCCGACAGTACATACGCAGCAAAGAAGGCGGTATTCCCTCTAGGATTGGAGGTGGAGAAGATACATGTATGCCCTAATGACCGCATCCTCTACCGCGATGCATACAAGGATCTGAACGCATGCCCGTTATGCGGTGCATTGCGGTATAAGACCAGACGAGATGACCCTGATGATGTTGACGGTGAGCCCCCCAGGAAGAGGGTTCCTGCGAAGGTGATATGGTATGCTCCTATAATACCATGGTTGAAACGTCTGTTCAGAAACGAAGAGCATGCGAAGTTGATGCGATGGCACAGTGAGGACCGTAAGAAAGACGGGAAGTTGAGAGCTCCCGCTGACGGGTCGCAGTGGAGAAAAATTGAGAGAAAGTACTGGGATGAGTTTGCAAAGGACCCAAGGAATGTATGGTTTGCTTTAAGCGCAGGTGGCATTAATCCTTTCGGGGAGCAGAGCAGCAATCACAACACCTGGCCCGTGACTCTATGTATGTATAACCTTCCTCCTTGGATGTGCATGAAACGAAAGTTCATTATGATGCCAGTTCTCATCCAAGGCCCTAAGCAACCCGGCAACGACATTGATGTGTAGCTAAGGCCATTAGTTGAAGAACTTTTACAGCTGTGGAATGGAAACGGTGTACGTACGTGGAATGAGCACAGACAGAAGGAATTTAACCTAAAGGCATTGCTGTTCGTGACCATCAACGATTGGCCCGCTCTCAGTAATCTTTCAGGACAGACAAACAAAGAATACCACGCATGCACGCACTGTTTAGATGACACTGAAAGTATATACCTGGACAAATGCAGGAAGAATGTGTACCTGGGCCATCATCGATTTCTTCCGACCAACCATCAATGTCGAAAGAAAGGCAAGCATTTTAAAGGCGAGGCAGATCACCGGAAGAAGCCCGACATGCGTACCGGTGATCACGTACTTGCTATGGTCAGTGATTTACACGTAATCTTTGGAAAGGGTCCCGGCGAACTAGCTGTTCCGAATGATGCTGAGGGATACGCACCCATGTGAGAAGAAGAAATCTATATTTTGGGACCTACCCTACTGGAAAGACCTAGAAGTCCGCTCTTCAATCGACGTGATGCACGTGACGAAGAACCTTTGCATGAACCTGCTAGGCTTCTTGGGCATGCACTGATAGAAAAAGGGCCTGTTGTCCCGGTTCATAAGGGCCTTTAGTCCCGGTTCCTGAACCGGGACTAAAGGGTCGGTACTAATGCCCTGACCCTTTAGTCCCGGTTCAAACCAGAACCGGGACTAAATGCCCTCCACGTGGCCGGTCCACCTTTAGTCCCGGTTGGTAACACCAACCGGTACTAAAGGAAATTTTCTGATTTTTTTTGAATTTTTTTTATTTTCAAATTTCTGAATTATTTTAACCTCTAATCTCTAATCACCCCTCATCAATTCTCAATTTAATCTATAATCACCCCTCATCATTCCAAATCATCTAACTTCCCGGACGGTCACCCATTCTCTCACTCCCCCAGCCTGAGCACGCTTAACTTCCGGGTTCTATTCTCCCTCGTTTCCAAGTTTGCACTCGTTGTTTTCCTGACAATAGTAAGATGTCAATCCTAATAACCCTCAGGAGTGTAGCTTGAGCATGAAGTCACACATTTCACTGTTTGAGTTTGAAACTATTGTTCTAAAAAACAATAATTTTTTAGTAACACTAATATTTCTTGAATAGGTAGTTTGACCATGGTTTGACCACAGTTTGACCATAGTTTGACCAGATTTGACCAAAATTCAGAAAAACTGAAATAATTATTTAATAACACTAATATTCTTGAATAATTATTTAGTAACACTAATACTTCTTGAATAAGTAGTTTGACCATAGTTTGACCAGATTTAATGAAAATTTCAAAAAACTAAAATTTGAGCATTACTTTTTTTCCTTTTGGAATTTGAGGATTCTACAAATTTGCAAACAGGCCGTAGGTGGTCTCCATCGGATGTAACTTTTCGAGTGGATGATTTTTCATATAAAAAACTTTTTAATCCGAGTTCGTTTGCAAAAGTTATGCCCATTTTACAAATTCCAGAGAGATTTTGTAAATAAAGTTAAAATTCATATTTGTAAATTTTCCCAACAACTAGACCACATATCACATGGGAAACTTATTTTATTTTATTTTTTTGACATT
>NW_025227198.1:13464-17663 GCF_018294505.1 Triticum aestivum | reverse complement strand
GTGGATCTAGTGTCCGACACCGACGGCCATATGTATCTCACACCCACGATACTTGCTATTTAGGGTTTCCTCTACCGCTCGGCAACCCTCGACGACCCTCGTTCCCGATAAAAAAGAGAGGAAGAAGAAGAAAAAAAGAGGAGAAGAAAGAATAGAGGAGTAAGTCCTCTATTCTTTCTTCTCCTCTTTTTTCTTCTTCTTCTTCTTCTTTTTTTATCCTTGAAGCATTGTCGAGGCCACCCCAAACCCTAGAGAAGCAGCGTCGAGGCCACTAATTAATATTAGTTCTACGTTTGCCACTAATACATCCATCTGTCATGTTTGAATAATAATTGCCATGTTGTAAATATTTGTAGAAACTATGGACACCGCCCGAGACGAAGTACAAGAAGAGTTGTTGGGGGACATAATCGCACGAGGAAGTGATGCCGTCTGCTCGTTGTTTCTCAACGACACCGATGGTCTGGAAGCAGCTGGCTATGATTATGATGGCTCCGGTGACCTAATGCCGGTGCAAGAAGGAGACCATGAGGACGGCTCCGGTGACCCAATGCCGGTGCAAGAAGGAGACCGTGATGACGTCTCCGGTGACCGAACCGAGTCTGGCCAGGTATATATATTAGTTAAGCTTGTGCTGACTAGCTAATTGATGCATCCATTGTTTTGGTATGTACACATATTAATTAAGTATTTGTTCTTTTTTCTAACCCTCCTGATCGAGCACAACTTCGGTAAAAGAGACGAGGCCCGAAGAGAAAGTTGAGTTCGGATGAAAGGTTTGAGATCATAGCAATCGCGCCCGACGGCCAAACGATTGAACCCATTCGGACAAAGAATGCATTTGTTGCTCAGTGCGGGGTTCTGGTAAGGGACAAGATCCCGATCAGCATGCAGCAATGGTTAAAGCCGGCTACAGAAGACCCTGAGGTGTCTTATGTCAATGATATGCAGAAAAATGATCTTTCGACTGAGCTGAAGTCAAATTTCACCCTACCGCCAGAGGATGATCCGGAGAATCCAGTTAAAGAGCAATTAATCAAGTCTTTTGCTCTTAAGAGGATGGCAGAACTATTCAGGAGGTGGAAGAAAGAGCTGAATAAGTTCGTCGAAAATAAAGAGACACCAGAATTCAAGGGCAGATATGAGAAGATCAGAGATCACTGGCCCGCATTTGTGGCAAAAAAGCAAAATGGTGCGAAGAAGAAGCATCACCATCGCACGGGGTCAGGTGGCTACCTCGCAGCCCGACCTAAGTGGGCCAAGACTGAGAATGATCTGGTTGATAAAGGGATAGAACCAGAGACAATTAACTGGCCAGACCGTTGTCGGACTTGGTTCTTTGGGGCTGGCGGAACCTTGGACCCTTTATCAGGGAAGTGCATTTGGACGGACGAGCAAATGGAAATACCAGTCAAGAGGCTTAAGCACTATATCGAAGCAGCGCGGCAAGGGACGTTCGTTCCAGACAGAGAGAACGATGAGCTCACAATGGCCCTCGGGAATCCCGAGCACCCTGGACGGACACGAGGCACGCCAGGCTCCATTCCGTGGAAGGCTGGGTTTCCGGATGCAGGCGGTTACAAATGCCACGAGAGGAGGAAGAAAGTGGAGCAGACCCAACTGCAGGCGCTGCACGCTAGGGTACAAGCGATAGAGGAACGAGACGCAAATCGCAGCAAATGAACTGCCGAAGCTTCCTCCGAAGCTACCCCGCCATCTTAGCGGAGAAGTAGCGTGGCTTCGACCGAGCTGCTTCAGTCGGAGCATATCTTGACGGCTCCTGTCAGCTATCCCGTGGATGCTATCTCGGCATCTCGAAATTGCCACCTTATGACGCAATGGATTAATATGAAGGTCAAGGCGGCAGTTGGCTCTGTTTTTCCTACTGAACCTGGCGCAACTTTTCACTGCCGGCCGATTCCAGAAGGATATACTAGGGTGATGGTTGATGAAATAACAGAGGGATTTGAGGACCTCCAGCTTGTCCACCCTACCAGTGAAGGGGAGACTCGGCTGGGTTCTGCTCTGAAGACTCCATGCCTATGGCGGAAAGGAGCTCATCAACCTTCCGAACTGGATGCCTCCGCCTCCTCCTCCTCCTCCGGCGAGTCAGGGCACTCCGCCTCCTCCATCGCCTCCTCCTCCGGCGAGTGACGATTAGGGCACTCGGCCGGCTCCTTCTCCGGCGCGTGACGGCACTCCGCCTCCTTCTCCACCTGCGCCGGCTTGCCCGAGCAGCCAGCCTCCTCCTTCTCCGCCTCGTCAGCAAGGGCGGAAGAGACCGCCGCCGCTCCGGCTGCTCCGGCGCGTCGTAGTCCTTCTCCTCCGCCTTGTAAGCAAGTAAAGAAGACAACCGCTCCGTCTGCTCTGCCGGCGTCTAGCAGTACAGCCAAAGGCTGAAAGAACGACGAGCTGGGAAACAAATTGCCCAGCTCGGTGAACAAGCGAAGCAATCGTGCCCCACGCTCAAGGTGCCTAGTGACATCGTCGCTAATGATCCAAGGATGGTGCCCAGTTATAGCAGTCTTGGAGATTACCTGCCCAACGATGTACATTATGATTTCATGGAGGTGCAGATAAAAAGATACGAGTACGGGAAGCCTCTCGTCAAAGATGAAAGATCTCTATCAACGATGATGCGAAGATTGCATGATTGGTACTTGAAAATCTGTAGAGAGTCTGGGGGAGGGGTACTTTGTATGTGAGAGTTAAAAAGGAGCATGACCTCGTTGGAATTGAACTGTTGCATGTTCCATTTGAGGAGTTCTTTCAGTTTTTCAATCAATTGGCCCTCGATAAAGCAACGGTCACCTGCTACTATCTGTAAGTAGTACTACTTCTATTATTAAGTCTCTCTATATAGCTCAGCTCTTTCATTGCATGTATTTATAATTATCCTCACTATATTATGCAGATTCAAGATCGTCAAATTGAAGAAAAGACAAATCGGTGATATTGGGTTCATTAACACAAATCTCATAGATGCAACTCAGGTTAAATTTCATGCCGCAGATACCGAGGCCAACTTGCTACGATTGTTGGTAATAAATAAAAACAAAGATATAATACTCTTTCCTTACAACTTCAAGTGAGTGTTACTGTCTTGTGCATATTCGGTTTCCCTTATATATTAGTCAAGGTTATAGTAATGTAATTGATGAGTTATGCATGCGTGTGCAGTTTCCACTATATTCTCCTAGAGATTAAGCTTGAGCAGGGACTAGTAACCGTCTTAGACTCGAGACGAAAAGATCCCCAGGACTATGCGGACATGACTCAAATGCTCGAGAAGTAAGTTAAATCGATCATTATCCACCATATCAGCAACTTTGTTCATTTCCTGATATATCAAGTAATTGTTTTCTTTGTCTGGCAGGGTTTGGAGAAAATTCACCAAAAAAGCTCCGGGACTGCCGAAGAAGCTGCAATTTAGACACCCGAAAGTAAGTACTATAGTAGCATGTTCCGCGCATCTCCTAGTGATTCAAGCGCTAGTTTCATCAATACCATTTGGCATTCTTGCTTATCAGTTTGATTGATCTCTATTTCTTGTAAAGTGGTTGTGGCAGGAACAAGGGAATGATTTCTGTGGATACTACATTTGTGAGTCTATCCGCCACACGACCTGTGAGCGGGGCTACTCTAACGAACAATATGAAATGCGTAAATAACAACATTCATAATTTTATTTTATTACCATCATTTGTGTTGAGTTTCATTCATTCATATATATATGTATTGACCCCCTTCCTCAAAATAGATGTTTCGGAAGTGGGATGAACTCCTAGCACCAGCTCGCATGCGAGCAATTCAAGAGGAATTGGCGGCATTCTTTCTTGACCACGTGATCGCTGAAGACGGAGAATACTATGTGGACCATGAGTCCATATGATTATATTTGTAAGAGATAATTATTGTATATATGTAGCCGGTAGTGTCGGATAGATATACGAGAACTTGTTGTTCGACCAATCTCTCGGAGAAGGAGAGGTGGTCGATATCACTTCTCTCTGTATGCATATATGTTCATGACGATCTTCTGTTTCCTTCGTTTGCTTACTAGCTAGCCAGCGTGTCTAGTCCTCTCTATACGTATGTATAGTACGTAGCGTCGACCAAGCACGGACATAAGAGAGGACATTTCTCTCTATTAATTATAGCTAGCTAACACAATATATGAAACACCTAAATTAACCCCC